>NW_009260080.1:655759-657262 GCF_000687185.1 Egretta garzetta
ACAGAAGCTGCTAATGAGAAAAGAAGAAATTTCAAAAATGACAAAAAAGTGTTTCTGCTCTGAGATACTAAATTAATGAACCTGCGCAAACTTAGTCCCCTGAGACCAAGGTGAAATAGTTTCTTTAAGCCTGGTTGACAAAAGGAAAATAATGTGACTGAAAATATTATTAAATAAAGTTCTCATTAGTAAGTAGACAACAAAATTAATAGCAAATTCTCCAGCAGAAGAGTGATGACACAGACCATTGGATCAAAGATAGTAAATGACTGCAATTTACAGAATGTTTGGCGGAACGTCTTTTTCCAGCATGTAGTGTCTTTTTAGATTAATCTTCAACAGAACCCAATCTGTTTGCCTCTTGGTTTTACTACCAGTGAGCTCTGCAGTGAGAGAGATATATTAGTCCTTTCACCAGGCCGAGAAGAAGTTTCTCTGGTCGTTGGCACAAGTATCTCCAGCAAAACAAGATGTTCAGATTGTCTGCTCTGTCTTCTGCTCTGCTCTCTTTACATCCACTGCAACTCCGAGATTAAGTGCTAAGAAATACTGTTGTTGACCACCTTTTACACAGATTACCAGGTGGTCAAATTAAAAAAAAACTCCTGTCAAAGATGATGGGTCGCATACTTAATTTACTTGGGGTAAATTAAAGCAGAAAATTAGCAGTTGAATTTAATCAGTCTGGCTATCTATGAAGCTTCATGTGTTAACACCACCTGGTATAGTGCATAGTCTGTGCCATGAAACAGGGAATGGCTTTGCAGATGTGTGCTCATCTTTACAGCATAGACTGGGAATGGGTTTGTCACCCTAGGTCTCCTCTACACTATTAAATTATTACATTTTGGCAATTACTGTCAAAGAGTTTTACTGTGCTACTTTATGGAGTGGATAAAACAGCAGCTGAAATAGAGCTGGCTAGTCCTTAGATCATAAGCTCTTGGGGTAAGGTGTGTTGAAAGCGTTTTTACATTACCTATATTAAACGGATGCTGCTTCAGGACTGTGGCTTCTAAATACCATTGCGCTCCAAATCTCATTGCTCCTCATCTGTGGCATGTCCTGGGAGAAAAACAAGCTAGCTCCCAGTAAAGAACTCTGTAGCATTTTGAAAAGAAAGCAAAATGTGAGAATAATGATTTTTTTTTTTTAAGATACAGAAAAGTAATCCTTCCTTCTCCCTAAACATGACATTTTTTCCATCTTCTCATACAACTCTTGTTTTTCTGGGTTGCAGCCAAGACTGAAAGCAGGAAATACAAGTATATTTACAAGAAAGCCTTACTTGTAATTTTCTGTTCAAGTGTGTAACCACAACAACAGGAGTGAATTCAGCTCACCTTAACATCTTGGAGAGTGCTGGTACTAAGCCGCTACATGTTGTGAGGGATGCAAACTGCCAGGGAAAAGTGGTGACAGGAGGAAAAAATATGCATAGTACAAGGCGTAATGACAATTCAAAGGAAGAGAAAAAGAAGAAAGGAGTGAATTTTCTCTCAC
>NW_009260080.1:657276-702703 GCF_000687185.1 Egretta garzetta
CCCTTTCTTTTGTTTTGGCAAAACACCTGTAGTCTTAACTGGGCTTGCGGCAGAGGAGTTGGAATCAAAAGAGGGACTGTTCAATGGCCTGTTTGCTTGTTATACAGTAAGATCTTTGCATTCTGTTATTCAATGCAAAGGAACAGTGAAGCAAGAGTGGACATGGGGGTCTACCTCACCCTCCATTAGGGGAGACCTTGATGTAGGAATCTCCCATGTCACACCTGTGTCTGGCTCTGCAGCACCTTTGGCCTCTCAGACAGTGTGCTGGGTGGTCGCTGGGTGGTCGCTGGGCAGCAGGGGGGTGTGATGGAGAAGCACTGCCACACTGGTGGCCTGGCAGCTTCAGGGGCCTCTGGGGAAGCCACCAGAGCCACCAAGCAAGCCCTTTCCTCCAGCATCAGGGAGGAGTAGGGGCCTCTGCATGGAGGAGAATTGGTATAGAGGAAACCAGGCAAAATGGTACAAGAGGATTAGTGCCATAAAAATAGAACCCAGTGCCACGACTGTGAGGAGTGGGATGAGTTTGTGTGGCACCGTTCAAGAGAAAGAAGCTGAAACCAACCTCAGGCACCAGTCATCTGCAGTGCTGAAAAATTATTAACAGCTTTGTGTCGTTCAAATGGCGGTGTAAGCACAAGGGGATGGGGAACTCCACCTCGCCGCGGCTAGAGCTGTGTGCGATGTACAGGCACTGCAAACCACGTGGGCTTTGCCTTTACGCCATTGTTTGTGTAAAGGGGGAAGTTACTTACAGTTGGCTCCAGTTCACCTTCAGTGTGAAACATATTTCTGCAGGCAGAGTTTGAAAAAAATGAGGGTCCATTAGGTAGGATTTGGTTTGGGGGAAAATGAGGAAGGGGGATGAGGGAAGTGAACAGAATTCAGAGAAAGGCACAAAAGAAAAGCCAGCTGTGGAGACCCTTTATTTTTAATGTTAAAAGCTATTGTGATCGAAAGCATTAAGACGCAATTAAAGAATTTGATATCTTGGGAGAAAAAGAGCAGGACAAATGGGATATTCAGTCACATCTAAGTGGAAACATATTTTTGTGAGCCATAGTGTTTGTGCACTTCAGTCTTCCTTAGCGACTTCGCCCTCACATTATCAGCCCATTACTGATGAAAACACATTCTTTCTTTCTTACAGACACTGGAGGAGTTGAAAGGCACGTGTCCACAAGAATGAAAGCTACTTCTAACATTTCTGGTGACAGATATGTCCCCTTATGAAAAGGAAATTGAAGACAAAAGAAAACTGATCAAATGATGTATGGAAAATCTAAGCACACTGCTTAAATGAATGCACCAGTTCCCTCAGCCGCTCCTCAGAAGACTTGTGCTCCAGACCCCTCACCAGCTTCGTTGCTCTCCTCTGGACCTGTTCCAGCAACACAACATCCTTCTTGTAGTGAGGGGCCCAAAACTGAACACAGTATTCGAGGTGTGGCCTCACCAGTCCCAAGTACAGGGGCACGATCACTTCTCTGCTCCTGCTGGCCACACTATTCCTGATACAGGCCAGGATGCTGCTGGGCTTCTTGGCCACCTGCACACACTGCTGGCTCATATTCAGCCAGCTGTCAACCGGTAGCTGTAATAAAACAATTAAGTGAACATGCAATGTTTTGAAAATTGTTGACAAAAACATGCTGAAGAAGCCAGCTGTCTTTCAGGCTTAAGAGATACTGTGTCTTGATAGTGTTTGCAGAAGTAGCTTAATAGAATGGTTTATTTTTCTTGTATTTTTATTTCTCCTGAACATTTGTTTGCATGCTCTGCAAGATTCCTGGATTCCTGAATCCCAGGATTTCTGGGGGCCAGAGGCTTGCATGCAGAATAGTAAAAAAATAGTTCCACGGATTCATCTGGGTGAAAATCTTGGTATATTTAAGTGAAAGGACTAGATAACTTTCATCTAGTAGAAAATGTAATCCACACCTCAGTAGCCAATGTGAGAACCTGAATTCTAACAGTCCTAGGTACCGTATCTGTTTTCATAACTTCTATCCTACAACATTCTTCTCCCCCAGTTTGAAATAATTATGAATAGTCTAGTTTTATATATCCCATATCGTATTTTTAATTGTCTGTCTGTAGCTTTCAGGCATCCCTGTATACACAGTTGCATTCTCTTTCCTCCTTGCTCTTTTTGCCAAATGTTTGGTGCATGTCGTTTGCGCTAAGTCTATCCATGTCAGTGTAACTTTGCCGATTTACAGTGGCTGAGGCTTTCCCTCATCTTGGCGGGTTTGTTTTAATGTCCCATTTCTGTGACTATTATTGGATTATTGCTTTCACTAAACTTTTCAGTGTCATAATTTGGAAACACTGAAAAACAACACTTTAACTTTTAAAGAACAATAATAAGCACTTCTGGCTTTTCCTTTTTACAGCTTAAGCACTGGCCCATAAATATCCTGTTAACAAGAATCTGTTGCAAGTGTTTTCATTGTTTTCTCTTTGCTTTGTGGTGAGCTAAGTGTTTCTGAATTTCCTGGGCGAATGCATCAGACTGTGACATGCCGAATCTGGTTTTATCAGTTTTATTCTGTTTAAGCTTTTTTAAATGCAGCTTGAGGTATGTAGCTATATCATTATTATTATAATTATTATTATTACTATTGTTGATTACTGTCACTCTTTTTATTGCTGTCATTATAACCATTTGGGAACTACTGATTGTCAGTTCTGTATTGAGAATAGCTTAGCATAACTCCAAACAGTTTAGCCAGGAGGAGCCTTGGTTTTGCTTTGGTTTTGGTTTGTAGGGCTGGTGGTGACAGGAATACCACAGGATTCCAGCTGTTGCAATGTTTGGAGTGCAAGCACTATTTGTCCAGCCATGGGATGGAGATTTCAGTAAGAGGACACATTTCTTTGTTAGTTGAACAAAACACTGAGACACTTTCACAACACCTACATGTTCTTTCTTGTTCCAGAAACTCCTATGAACCAGAAATATTTGTTGCAATGTGAAATGTTCTGTGAGATAATGATAGCTTTGAAGAAACCTGGAAATACGTAGTGGGGCAGGAGCGTCACTTTTCGTGAGCTTACATTTATAGATGTGTTCAACATTACTTAATAAAGAATATACATTACTTAATAAAAAATATAATAGACATTATGAATCCAAGGATACTGATCCTGGGTCTTACATGGTTCTTTAATGTCACCTTGCATTAACAAATGTGAGAAAAAGTTTTGAGATGTAGAAAGGAAATTAATTAAAGGAGCAAACTTCGGGTATGCCCTGCTGAAGATTTAAAGGACGATCTGGGGAACACTGTCCCTGCGATTAGCGCCATTTCATGTGGTTCTCCAAAGCAGAGGTATCACTCAGTTGTGCAGAGCCCCCGCTCTGGCAGCTCTGGACACAGAACTAGATCACCTAGACAGGCAGCACTGAACTAGAAACTCTGTGGCCAAGTTTGCACAGAGCTGTACCTGCTTCTAAAGCAGTGCTGGGGGGATGTGCAGGTCAGCTTGAGCACGTCAGTGTGGCTGAACAGCGTTTGTATCAGAGCAGGCTTGCAGTCCTCTGGTGTGAGCTGCTCTTCCTGCAGTTTATGGTCAAACCCAGTGCTTTTAAAGATGTTCCCAAGTGTTGACTAACAGAAGGCCTAAAGGAGTAGAAAGAGCATTACCATACACTACCATTTAAAAAGGAGTACGCATTTAGATTTAGTTGAGGAAAAAGATCAACTTATATTAAAGTTCCATGCTTGAGTGTCATAGATGAGACTTTTTTTCAAGCTCTTCTTCCATACCTTGCAAAGGGTTTTGGGCAAGCCTCTCACTCTCTCACTTCTTACAGGCCTAAAACCTGCTCACTTTTCTGGGCTACTGGAAAGGCTAACTCATTATTACTTTGCAATCCTAAACTATAAAACACTGTGTAAACATGTGCTATTAACTACACCTATTTGTTATGCAAGGCAGGGCTGGGAATAGTTCCAGAACCAAATCAATTGCACTCCGCAGTTCTGATTTTGTCATATCCAGCTATTGCTTTCAGAGATACCTTGGGGCTTTCTAAATGGCCTTGGTCAAATACTTACACCAACTCCATTAATCTTTCTGTCTGGCTTTATGATTAATTGAAAAATTATTTCCCTATGTAGCAGCCTATTCTTGCCCCCAACAGTTTAGATACTTGGCTGGAGAGAATAGTAATCAAAATCACTTATCAGCAAAAGTTATTTCCATCATCTTTGTTTTGCAGGCCAAGGTTAGAGTACTCAGCAATTTTGAAAGTGTTATCTCAGCTGTGGGCTCCTGAGCCAGATTAGTGTGTGAGTGGTGAATCAAAATGTGTTCAAGATCCCTGGAGTCTTTCATGTGCTAATTCTTTTTGGGTGTAACTCTGGGATGAGAGAGGAAAAATAGGGTGATAATCATCAACTGGACCAGGATTTCCCAGCTTGTGGACAGGTGTGTTACTGTGGCCCTCCTCAAAGCAGAGATGACACTCTGAGGTTAAAATGCCAAATTTTATAACATAAAAGCAGAAAGAAAGGCCAAAGATAAGACATCTGGTGATTTTCTTAAAAGATCCTGAGGTTGAAATCATCATCAGCTGTTTGCTTGTTTTGATAATTTATGATGTGATCAAGGGACTTGTGTGGTCCAACACTATGAGCGAAGTCTAACTTGAGGTAAAACTATACCTTTCTATTTACTTTCCGTACAGGCAGGAAAGGAAGCCCCCTTTTCCTTCATTGCGAGATAACTCATTTGGCCACGTAATACTATACAGTAGTGTGGTAGCTGTCTTAGCTAGCTCACCTAAGCTCAGAATCTGAACTGGAAGAGAATTCACTTTACCATTGATGGCACATTGGTCCCTGTTTATAACTATGCTACAGAAACAAGTCTTGCTTATCACTGCCTGGGTTGTATGAGAATGATTTTGAATTTGTTTTGATGCAGTTTTTCATATACATTACTGTGCTCATGTTTAATTGTCCCTCTGACTCAACTCCTGAGGTTGGATTGACTCTCAGAAACAGAATTGTTTGTATTGAAAAAATGACTTAACCTTTCCTGGTCATCTTTAATTGCTTTAGGAACTTACCACTGGCTAGTTCAATCACTGACTAGGTAAAGTTCCTAATTACTTAATCAAGAAGGCCAGCATTCAAAGAGAAAGATAAGAGAGCAAGGAATATGACCTCTAAAAGTTGTTAATCAACTGTAGTTATTGACATAAGCACTGCTGTGAACTTTGCAAGCTGTGATACGTGCACTGACAATCGTAAAGATAATGAGGTTAGTTGTTAATTTCAGTCAAAATGACAAGAACAGACTTGATTAAAATGAAATAAGAGTTAGCTATAAAACTTTGAGTATGTGAGAATGACTCTGTAAAAATGATAGTTCTGAACTTGGTGTTTCTTTTTGTTGAGGTATCAACTCTGGTCACTTGGAGAACGGCTTTTTGTAGGTGGCATTGCCAACTCATTTAATCTTTCTTGCCAGTTTCCTCAGTATCTGGTTGTTTTTATAAACCCCTGTGGCAGATGCTGAATTACAGATCTTGTTAACAAAGCTAGTTTCTAGCCCTCCTCTTGTGGAGAAATTTTGAAAGACTCATCCACATCCATGCCAATAATTGAGAATCCAGAACACAAATAAAATGCAATTGCCATTAAACCACCCCAAAATACTCATCATCAATCATATGATTTTGCAATTGCTTGTTTAACTCTAATCTTGGCCTTTTTTCTGTAAATGATTTGTTGAGTCTCTCATTGGTTCTCAATGCTGACTTTGAGCCCTCTTTCATGGCATTTCCTATAGCCGCCATTAATTGCAAATCACTCGTATCTTTTGTGTCTTTGTTGGTGTACCTTTATATCCAAAGCATTGACATCAAAACAAATGTGAAGAAACATGGTTTAAGAAAAGACAGAAAAGGGGTAATTTCATTCACCTTTATCATAAATAATTTGTCTTCCTTTATAAAAAACATAGGCCTCATAGAATAATGATGTGATCACTGACAACATGACTCTCACAGTAGTTATAGCTTTAGTTAAGTAATCAAATACTTCTAGACATTGGATTATAACATTTCAAGGCATTTAAAAATGCCTACCATTGACCTTCTAAGGAAGCTTAAAAAATATTTGTCATTATGCTGAATAACAGCTTCAGATTCAGCATACTAAGAACTTTGTAAATTATATTATACATCTAAATAAACACTACCACTTATTGAGATACCTGCCACGATCTCTGTTACTTCTTTGTAAGGTATCACACATGACTTACCATACCTGAAGTCTGGTATGGTTGAACTGTGACTGGAAAATATATTAACACAGAGTAATGGAGAGAAAAAGGTGCTGAATTGTTAGAAAAGTCTCTTCTCTCTGTACTCGTGATGGAAACTGCCTACTTCCCTGACTACATTCTTGTAAATTACTTTCTGTCATTGTGGAAGAGGAAGATGAATTATCTTGTGGACTGCAGAAATTAATAACCAAACTCTAACTTTGTTACTGCGGACACCAGAGCAAAGGGGAACCAAACATGACTTTCAGGTTGAGGTTTCAGAATTTCCTCCTGCTGTTACATCTCTTGAGGCAGCGCAGCTATAATGCACCCAGCACAGGTCAAGGTCTAAATGGCATTTTGTTACCCCAGGTGCTCTTGTGTATCAAAAGACTTAACAAAGCAAAAATGAAAATTGCAATCATAGAGAATCTGTCTAATCTGCACATAAATGGAGTTTGTTTCTTCAAAAGTGAAATAATCTGATCGCAAGACATATCAAAAGAAGAGCGAAAAAATTCTTTTTATAGATTGCTGAAGTACACGTAGATGTACTGAATTATAATGACATGAAGGCAAAACAATTCTGCCATGACAGTAGGCAGAGCAGACCCTGTCAAAAAGATAAGCCCAAAATAAGCTAAATATTGTTTCTTTAAGATTGAAGAACAGGGTTTATAACATTTTAATGTTTGTGATTAATGAGGTAGAAAGCAGATGCTCTATCAGTGAAGTAGAGATAATATCATCAGCGTTCAGAGTAAGGAATAGTTTATTATTTCACAAAAGCTTCATGCCCTTCTGGCCTTGCTTAGGAACTTGGCAGGATATGAAATGAAGATGTATGATAGTTTAAACAGAGTTCACCCTTCCTCGCAAGACCATATTAGTAAAATAGGAACACAAAACATCAGCTTGCAAGATCAGTAACATGTGCAGCACCTCCTGTAATATACATTGGTTTTTTGAATAATTGATTAGGAACATGTAGGATAGATCTCATTATCAAGGTCTATTGATTTTTTCTACTCATAACCTGTTGCTAAATCATTTTCCAATTATGTAATAATGTTGTAAGTATAGAGGACAGATCTGGATGGAAGTCTTAATAATTCAATGAGCACAGCAGTTTTTTCTAAGTGGAGGAAGACAGAGCGGTAATGTGGAATCCGCACAGGATGGCTGATCTAAGTAGGACTATGAACACTCAGCCTCAAAAAGGAGGTGCCATGGAAATGTTTATGTGTTAAGATGGAGTACTAGGAGGCTATTTTTTGTTTATTTCTTTAACCTAAGAAGTTGAAGCTCACAGATCCTGTCATGGAAATTTGTAGAACCAGGAAAACGGTTTTACATTTCTGACAGGATAGTGCCACTTTTTGAATTCTTGGAGCTGTAGAAAAAAACCTTTACAATTAAGAATCAAGTATAATTATAAAGGGGATAGTTTAATCTATACTTGCAGTCTAGAAATCCCCTCATTGACACTACTATTTATGTAAAAAAGTCCCTGAGGATCAATGATAAATACTTCTATTAACTTTTGGCAACAATTTTTAATCTAGGAACTCTAAACATCTGTAGAAAATGAAGGGATTTTCCTACTTAAATCTCATGCTTATTTTCACATTGCTGAAGACAAACATTACACAGCGAGAGACACAATTTCATCTTAAGTTTGCTTTCCGAAGTTTCACAGTGTATTATCTAAGCTCCTCTATGATGAATGAAGGGTAATTCATATGACCTGCTTTGGATCCCTTACTTCAGGTGGATGAATCTCACCCCAGAGATGCTTATATTGGTACTGAGGGATCCTACTGAGTAGCCTTAGACTGAATGGTAAACTTTCAGATTACTTAAAAAAAGTTGAATCCCAGAGGAATGCTTTTATCTGCTGGTGAGGAACTAATCTTTTTATCTCATACATCTTATACTATGCATAGTAGGGAGATTATGGATATTAAAAAAGCAGGCTATCCAAAGTTGTAGATTGCAAAAATCATGGAAAAACATTGAAAAAACCCCAAACCCCGAGACAGGAAACTTTATTCATACTAGCTTCTAGGAGTGCATAAAAGTAGATCAATAAAGGCAGTCCTCAGAATGTTTATCTATATAAATTTATGAAAGTTTATCTTCAGCTGTAGTTTTGACTACAGATTATGCAACAAACTTTTGAAAAAAAATTTTTGTATTTGATTCTTTAACTCAAGGATCGTTGATTACTTGCATTTAGTTAATTGTAGTACCACATTTGTTTATATTCATTAGTAACTGATTTTTTGTTTGTATAACAAATCTTTACAACTCTTCTCAATAAAATGACATAACATCAAACCAGAGAAGAGTGTTTTGGATTAAATGAAACACTGAAAATTTTTCCCTATATTTTTTTAACCCCTTGAAAAATACAGCTTATTTGTGAAATGGAAAATAATTTCAGATGCTGAAGCTGAAGCATTTCGTTTTGAAAATGCTGAAATGGAAGGCAGAGTAAAACAGCAGCAGAAAAGAGAGGAACGGGTCTCTACCCGTCTAACTGTTGGACCTTTTTGCTGTCTAACTACACAGTAACCAGACTCTTTTCATGGTGGCTCCTCTAGCAATGGAGCGGTCTGTGACAACTAGCTCTTTCCTGCTCATTAGCATCTAATTGCTGCAAGGCTACTTCCACCTGCATATTTTTGTTCTGTTGGGATTCCTGCTTGCCTTGAGATTCCACAGGTTCTCCCTCTCATTTTCCAGCAGCTCCAAAATCCACAAGCTGGTGAAAGTACATGCACTGAAATGATTCTTGGAAGGTGATTTGAAGTAACAGCATAAATAGATAATAGAACATCTATTAGACAGGCAGTGTTCCATATTTAGATGAAGGATAGTCAAATTCTTCTCACACCACCCACTGTCTCCTCACCATTGATTAACCCTTCAAACTGGGTTATAAGATCATTTATTGAAGAATTTTGGCTTTATACTATGAAGAACAAACAGGCCTGCAGCCCCAGGCCTCAGACAAAAACTTGTAAAATACATACATGAATAAGTAATAGCAACACTATCTATGACTTGGGAAAACATTCATAATTGAGATCAGATTTCTGCACTTGAAGCAATGTGATTTGCAAGTGACACAACTTAAAAATAACTCCATAGAAGAGACAGGGAAAATAACCCACAAAAATCCCAGAAAAATATAATGTACCAGCACAGGTAGGGCATTATTTAACCTACATTATTTTTTCAAAAAAAGACTACAGCTTTTTTCCTCACATCCTTTTCCTATTGATAAGATGACACTGTACCTTGCTGCAGCTACACTGGAGCTTATCATTGACTGATCTGAGACATGGAATTTATAGCAAATACATTTAAAACAGAGTTTTTAAAACTGCAAGATACACAAGTCCCCTAGACTTGTAATGAGACCAGTGCTACTTGCGATCATATGTTTTTTTCTTATTGCACTGATCCTGTCTTGAAAAGTATTTTGTGGAATAGAGCACGTCTCACTTTTTCCTGTTTTACTGCAAGCTTCCAAGCTGCATCATGCCTGGTTTGTCTCACAGTGTTAGCTCACTGGGAAACTTGCAGCAGGTGTAGTGATCTGGGACTCAGGACAGGCAAATAGCTTAGAATAGTTACCAGGTTCTCAGGTGGCTTTTACTACCCTGCTGAGCTCTGTATTACCACAATTAGTTTTGTGCCAAGAACGAAGGTAATTTAAATATCTCTACAAGTATACTGATCTGAATGCATTATGGAGTACCTTAAGTGGCATAACGCAGGAATCGCAACTTGGACTGCAGGAAGATGAAGTGACTTAATGCCACCGCTATGTCTGCAAACCAGGTTTTGCAAAGCCTGTAACACCACAAACAGAACATGATGCAGATGGTGTAGGAGAGGATAGATTTTGTATCACTTGCTCGTTAAAACAAGGATGTGGCAGGGACTGGAACTGTAGACCTTTAGCTGGTGGCCAGCTTAACTTCAAATTTATGTCACCATACATTCACTACAATACCAAGAGAAGATTAAAACTGTCTCTAATCTACCTCAATGTACTACCATCACATCTCCAGCACTGGAGAACTGTCTAAGTAATGATGAACTGTACCCAACCTGGGGATAGAAATCTTTGAGTCTCCTCTGTTATGCATGCTCAGTCTTGTCCAAAATTTCTCATTCCTAGACGAGTCATGGAAATGGATTCTGTGGATGCGAGTGAGTCCATAGAGAAAAAAATAGGGTTGTGATGGGGAGCTAAAGGGCACAAGGTTGGGCATCAAAGTTTGGAAATACTTTTGGGTATAGGTGTTCTGTGGGGAAAATAGGAGACATATGAATATTGCACAGTACACAAGAATACTTATCTACTCATATTTATACTCAGATCATGGCGGCATCTGATCTCTTGGATAAATTCAGATAAAAACAAATGAACAGTATACCTAAATAAGACAAGCCAGATGGTGTGTGTGATTTTTTTTTCTTTGAAACTTAAATTTATTTCATTAAATAAATTACTATTTTTCATTTTTCTTAAACAAATAGTTGACATTTCAGCAACACAGAATAGTTAGTTAAGATTTCTGTAAAGATTTCTACTGACATTTACATATTGTTTCTCTCTTACTTTTCAGGCAGTAATGTTTTCCCCATAAATACACATAGACAAGAGTCTTGGAGCACAAAATTAAATGTGTGTATATGCACACATGTATGTAGAATATGTTTTAGAAGATTTCAAGTTGGTTTTCTTTACAAAAGGCTTTTTTTCTTAAATCAAAGTCTTCACAAGAAAAATATTTCCCAGTCACATTTAAAATCAAACACTGCCATGAGGTTCATCCTTTCTCCTACCTAGCAACAAGCTTACAAGAAATGGTAGTTTGGTTTCTGGTCTGAAGCAAGAGCTGTCATTTTTATTTTATTCTGTTTGTGCTGATAATACCTATCCTCCAAATCTAAATTGTTTTGGTTGGCTTTGAGCAAGGCAGCATTATTTTGTCATGTGGGTATATGTTCTAAAAAGTTAAGCAGTAAGATTCTTTATTATTGGTATTATGGTAGCGCTTGGAAACCATCCGGACTGATGCTGTGTGATTCTTAGTGTTGCACAAACGCAGAGCAAAAGACAGGCCATTCTTCTAAGTTTATATTTTCAGTGGTAAGAGGTTTCAGCACCCCTATATGCTACTTCTTAATGAAGATAATCTCTCTCCTCCTGTGAACTTTAACATCATGCTCTCACATATAATAGTGGAATTTGGTATGTGTTCATCATGTGTCTGCTCAACACTGGTATTGCTCCAGATCCATCATATCAGTACTACCATGTGCTAAGCTTGTCAAGGAACATGATTTGATCTCTGACAGGGCATGCTAACCGTTTGCACCATGGTCCCAACCAGACAATAGGAGACCTGCAGGAGGGCACAGCACCATAAAAAAAAAGATGCATGAGGCCCTCACCTGGTTCATCATTTCAGTGTAGAGCTGAACAGGCTAGACACATCTAAATGTTGAATAAGAAAGAGCTTAATAGAGAGGTCATGAGGAAAATTTCTCTAAGGATAAAAACCCCAGACTTCAATTAATTTTTTTCCTGTGGGCTGGTCACATTAGGAGCTTTGTGTGATGAATGAGTTTAGTATTAGAAAAAAGGTGAACCTTCTTATCAAGGCTTAGGTATAGGAATATGTTAATAAAACAGAGGGTAGGAAAAGCTGAATTTCTGTGATGATTCTCTGTCTCCCTTTTCCCCCTTTCCTTGCACATTCCCCCCAAAACTGCCTATTTCAGAAGGTCCAAGAATCCTGTATATTTTCTCCAGACTGAGAAGTCTCTAGATGAAGAAAAGCCTGGTTAATCCATAATAATGGCAGGTCTGTTTATTGATCTCATAAATTGCACTTTACTTGACCTGTCAAAAAGGCAGAATTCTCAGCATGTGCTTTCCTGCTCCTCTAAGAGCCTCTCTTCACCTCAGGCAGATTGCTCCCCCCAGCCTCTCCCCATCTGCTGGCAGCTGTTGTAAACCCTGATCTAAATTCATTAACCTTCCTCCAAACAATCTATTTGAGTTCATCCTTGAGAAGGTACAGAAGGAACAATAAACACTACTGAGTTTTCTTCCCTAGCTTTCATAACACCCATGCCCAAGCTGCGTGCCCAGGCTTCTTCTAAAAGGAGGAAAATTAAAAACAAAATCAATAGGAATCGAAATCAGCCCACCGAGTAGGATTTCCTAATTAGTAATGCTCTGATTCTTAGGCAGTGTTAACACCTGTCTAATACCAAGCAAAAATCTACACACTAATCTGAGTGGTGGCAGAGCAATCAATGCCACGTATCTATAAGAAACAATCAAAGGGGAAGCCAATGCTTAACAGAAAACACTGTTCTGTGTGACTTACTGATTGCACGTTACTTCTACCTGAACAATACCCTAAAGTGCAATATTATTACTGCCATGTGAATGCCATGAGTGGATCTTGAGTGACTCTTGTGTAGATAAGATTTGTTTTTGTCGAAATGGGTAAAGTTGCAGAAAACTGCATGACTCTGATGTTGATGTTTCTACATAATGTTGTTGGGTTGTATCCAGAGCAAGGACTTCTTGCACTTTGAAAATGATTTTCTGGGGTATCTTTTAAAAAGTACCTTTTAAAAGGATGTAGTTCTCTTTAAAAAGCTTGTGCATTTTAGCAGTGCAGTTTCTGATATCACAGTGTGAAAAATACAGTAAACAAAAAGGGAACATTTTAAAAGGAAGCACTGGCCTTTAAGTGCCTGATTCCCTTTCCCAATAAATAGAGCTGAGCCTTAGCTCACATTTAATTTTATTGGGATTTTTGAATCATACGTGCATTGCGATCCACTGGAAAGCTCCTCTAATTGTATTGTCAGTCGCAGGAAGAATACACAATCTGGAACTGAATTGTAGACCTAAGGTATAATGACTGTATCTTTTCATTGACCAAAAAAGCGAGAAGAGGTGCCTAGCTTAGGTGAAGCATTCAGTTTCTGGGTGGCTAAAGATAGGTATGATGAATCCTAGCTAAAAGGTACTGAGTGGGCTGAAGTGCAAATTTTTAGAAAAGTAGTTTTGCAAAATTTTTTGCAAGTTCTGCTCTTGCTTGAACTAGATTTAATGAGCCCTTTCCAAATATTGCCTTAAATAAATAATAAAAAAGAATATGGCTGACAAATTGTCAAAATCATATTCAGATAGATGGCAATGCTAAGTATGGCTGCAGGTCAGAAGTGTGTTCTGCCAGCTGTGTAGGCTTTCAGGATCATTCTGAGTGGTTAGAGTGCATTGTAATTTTTGCAAGAAAATGTTAAAAAAGTGGATAAGGCTCCTGTCATGGTTTAACCCTAGCCAGCAACTAAGCACCACACAGTTGCTCGCTTACTCCCCTGTCTGCTGGGATGGGGGAGAGAATCAGAAGAGTAAAAGTGATAACATCTGTGCATTGAGATAAAAACAGTTTAGTAATTGAAATAAAATATAATATTAATAGTAATAACAATGATGATGAAAAGGAAAATAACAAAAAGAGAGAGAAATAAAACCCAAGAAAGACAAATGATGCAAATGAAAAGCAATTGCTCGCCACCCATCAACCAATACCCAGCCAGTCCCCAAGCAGCAGCACCCCCAGCCAGCTTTCCCCAGTTTATATACTGAGCATGATGTCACATGGTGTGGAACACCCCTTTGGCCAATTGGGATCAGCTGTCCTGGCTGGGCCCCCTCCCAGCTTCTTGTGCATCTCCAGCCTTCTCGGTAGAACATGAGAAGCTGAAAAGTCCTTGCCTGGTGTAAGCCCTGCTCAGCAACAACTAAACCATCAGTGTGTTGTCAACATTATTCTCGTACTAAGTTCAAAACACAGCACTGTGCCAATTACTAGGAAGAACATTAACTCTACCCCAGCCAAAACCGGGACAGCTCTCCAGTACTCTTTCTGCATATATAGAATAGTATTATTTTTAATGTAAAAATATGCAGGTCTTACAAAAAACCCAAAATGAGTGTCTTGCATTTTGAGTGTGCAAGATTGTCTTGTGCTTGATGTTTGCCTGGACCATTGAAATTTTTTAGCAGACTGATGAGCAGAGGCATTGGAAAACAGAAAGCACAATAAAATTGCAGCTTATGTATTTTTTCCACAGCCTTGGTAATGTTGTTATTAATGCATTCAAATTAGTGTCAAAACGTTCCCTGTCCCTGGATCTGAGAAGACACTTTAGGACACACTGTCTCCAAGGCTGTGAAAATTTAAAGGCATGCCATTTGGATGAATGCTATCATATTATTATTTCTCTATCTAGAAGATGGTGGTGAGTCATGGCATTTTGCTGCAGCAGATGATGGGAGATAGATTCGTTTTGAATTAGTTCAACATGTATTGTGAACAGAATAGGAATATTATTTCAGTGGGAGCTGGACCAGATCTAACAGCTCTGGCTTGCCCGCCTCTCCCCATTCAGATATCTCCCCATCTTCAGATGTCTGCTTCTGATATCCCTCGGACCAGTGAGCAGTTTTGTGGGCTGGTAGTACAGGATGTGAGTGGGGATAGTGGAAAGCGTAGCTTACTCCATTTTCAGTTGCTGGCTGGTCTGCACTGCCTTTATCTTCAGGGAACTTTTTAAGACAGCCCAATCTACAGTCCTGTGGACATAGATTCAATTCTTCCAGAGCCAAAGGGCAGTTGTGCTTGAACATTAACGAAAAAGCTGTTCATTGCCTGGCATTTCTCAGGAGAAGCCATGTGTACATTAAGGAAGTTGTAAGAAGCAGAATGGTTGCTGGAGGACACAGACTTGCCTTTCCAAAAAACAGTCTCAGGCAATGTCAGTTGTTGGGTTGTCTGAGTTTTCTGGAGAAGGGGGAGTTCTTGGAATACAAGTTCAAGGACTGATTTGAGTGACCCTAGGTTAGAACAGTTCAGATATTGTTTGTGCTATAGGAACTTTCTGAAGATGTGCCTTAAAATTCCCTCATTTCCAATAAATCAGTGTATAAGGGCTGAATGGTCAGCTGGTATAGAACAACATTACAGCAGTAAAAAGAGTGTATTGCTTTTCAGAGTTAAATAAATAAACCCACACTTCTTGGATCATCTATAATCTTTGGTGAACAGCACCTGATTGATAGGAATGTAATGATTATCCAGCTCCTCCATTTAACAAGCCAGAGAACATCCAGCTAAAATAGCCTGTGATTCTGACACCCAGAGAATGGGCTGGAATGAATGCCAGAAGTTATTGAGCTGGAGAGAATTTTAAATGAATGAATTGGGCATGAGTCACGTCTTTCCATAGAGCAGCGTCAGGCGCTGGCTGCAGAAGTACTTGAGAAATCAACAAGGGCCCCTATTCAGGGAGCTGGGCAAGAATTTCATAACTGACTTAGATTTGGAATTCTGCAATGCATCTGAGATAATAATACCCTATAACAGCAAAGATTATTTAAAGACAAGCAGCCTCAGTGTGTCAATAACTCAAGTACCAGCAAACCTGGGTGTCAAAGGGTGGCAGAGTGTTAATTGTTCTGGAAGCAGCATAAATACTTTCTGCATTTATCTCACTTAC
Organism: Egretta garzetta; assembly: GCF_000687185.1. Lineage (NCBI taxonomy): Eukaryota > Metazoa > Chordata > Aves > Pelecaniformes > Ardeidae > Egretta > Egretta garzetta. The sequence goes on from NW_009260080.1 coordinate 673,171, forward strand.
AGATGTTCATTGGTGATATGTTATCAGTAATTTATGGTGTGCCATGACAAAAGCTTAGATTTCTGACAAAAAAAGCAATTAGTTAGAAGAATGAGGATTCTCCTTGAAAGTTTTCAGCAAGTTGCAGCGGGTATTTCTTTCCTTCCATGGATGAACTGCTAGTATCCATGCCTGAATTTGGTCCAGTTTTTAAGCTCTTGTAAAGACCTTGGAAATGCTCTCATAAAATTATTGGTATGAATTATTTGCATATCCCATGCATATATTACCGTGCAATCATGGTGATAAGTACAAAAGAAACTCATCAATTTGCTCATGCACGTTCTTAATCTTTGGTGCAGATGTTGGTGCTTATTTGATTTTGTTTTCTTCTTCACAATCATGGTAATTATTACCAAAGGTTGTCTTCTGAAGAAGTAAAATGTTCATCAGAATTGTCAAACATTGTCTCACACATGAGGAGTGCTCTATTGCCCCAAAATTTCATGCAAGATGCTTATGAGGTGCAGGAAAATGAGTGAAGGAGTCCAGTTTGTTACAGTTAAGTACCACACTGCAGGAAGGTACTGCACAGGGTCTTCACTTTCACCCTCAGGGAAAGGGACTCGCATCCCCGTGAGAAAAGTCAAATGCTTTATGAAGCTGATGACTACTATGAATCCAGAAGATCTCTGTGATCTTAGTGGTTTAATAGCTGGAATCAAAATACCATAATATCCAGGCATCCCTGACACATTTGGATTTTCCAGCCAGCATCATCTCTCTGTTGTGTAAGTGGAGAAGTTTCACAGTCACATCTCTTAAGTACATTTTATTTGTGTTATTCAGTGAACTCCAGTAGTGTTTGTTTTGAAAAATAAGAGTTTAATTAATTCTTGATGATTTAGAACACTGTGGAAAACCGAGAGTTTCTGAATTCAGAGGACTTGAAAACAATGATGTAATATTATGGTTGCATTCACAGACCACCAAAAGATAAAAAGAAGGTGAAGGCTCAAGTCAGAAGCAATTCACTTCTGTACATTTCCTCTTTTAAAAAGAGCTGAAGAATACTGCAATGAAACTTGCCTTAATAAATTTTGTAAACAGCCGTATCCAAAGATTATTAAGGCTAACTGAAAGGCACCTCTTAATCTTAGGAGTTTTGCATAAATCCTGGAATTGACAGATTTTGGTTATAAATTTAGTCAGTTGGTTATATTTAGTTATGCCCATTCCCTTCCTTCTAGACCCAAATGTTTTATAATTCACCTTTTTAAAGCATCACATATCAGTGTTCAGCTGTGGATGGAATTTGGTATCTGAGCACCAAGTGTGGATGGGGTTACAATATGGCATAATCATAAAAGACAGAAAGGCGGCTCCTCTTTTTTTTTTTTTTAAATTTGGATGGGATGTAGCAAGTGAACCTCTCCAGCCCTTTTGTGTCTTCTCTCAGGTTACTGTGTGAGGTGACCGAAGTCCCAGGTAACTGTTCATTGCCTGTGGCTCTGGGAAGGAAAGTCATTGGAATAAACTTACTGCATCATTCCGTAGGCACTGTGGAGGTACGAGAGGGGGCTGATGGATCTTCTGGACAATCCTTTGTTGTCCCTTAGGAGCACTGAAGCTGAAATGGAATAATGTTGCTTAACGGTAAAGAGCAAGCAAATCTTATACTCCAAATAAAAGGGGAGAATTTGGTCAGTGTGACCAGTCAATGGAAAGGAGACTGAATCTTCTGATCTGTCACAGAAGCAGTTCTGATATTAGAAAGATACTACTTTTTAATTGGGATATATTTTAGCTCTCTACTGAAACCCCTTGCTCCTGAAGTTCATAACAATGCAGGTGTATGAGCTGCCGTACTCAGTGGTGCACGCTTCCCGTTAGACCCACAAGGAATAGATCAGAAGTGCCCGCAGATCAGATCAGGAATAATAATTGCAATGGAAAAATACTAACTTTTTTCTGGATTTTTCTCATTCCAAGGACAGCAGATGTTCAGTTCTTAGAGAGTGGGTGACTGGCTTATTTCAAGGGTAGGAGGTATTGCGGGAATGCTGTGTAACAACAGCGTGAATCACCAGTCTTGCTGCTTCTGGAACAATGATTGTCTCAGAGGATTCTGCTTTTTGTGAAGCTGCTGTTATCTCCCAGCACCTGTCCTCAGCCACTGAGCTGTTATGTCAGTGGCACTGAATAAAAATCATCCAGAGTTAACAGATAGGAAAAGAATCTTCAATCTGAGGAAAGGCAACTAGCAACTTTAGAAAACAAAACCCAACAAAACAATAAATGACCCCATGCTAAACTATCTAGTTTTTCAGTTAAACTCATCAGGAAACAGATTTATTTTGCTTCTGGAAAAAGCAATCCTCCCCCAGATCCTCTCTTTCTAAGACCGTGTGTGCAGGAACACAGCATGTGCTAGAAGAGGTGGCCGATTCTTTCAGACCACTTTGACAGGAGCAATAAATCTCAACTTGCTCGGATGTAGAATCTCTGAGCCACAAAAAAGCCTCACACAGTTCATGGACCTGGGCTGTCTGCTGGAAGAGCTGCCAGGAATGATAAAAATGATAACAAATTTGCTTTTACTGCTCCCCTCTGTTGTAATAAATTTGTCCTGTATCTTTACACAAAAAATGTGTATGGACAATCTTTATAAACCCCTGGGGAGATACTTGTGCACAAAAGTAACATTGTCTTTCTATTCACTTCTGTTTGTGGTGTCTTTTTATAATCTGTGGAAGGTGTCCAACAGGTTGAAAAAATGCATTGAAAACCTAATCCAGACATGTCAATACAACACTGGGTTTAGTTTAAACAAAAACCAAGCAAGTTTTCCCCTTTCCAAAGTAGTGTCTCCAAAAATACATCTCCGATTCAGAGTGCTTTTTTTGTCCTGGCTTAACTCCTTCTGTACTGAATACAAGCAAGACTATTTTTACATGGCATAATTCATGTATTTATCCAGAAAAATATATTTTTTCTAACAGCAGCAGAAGGTTTGATCAGAAGTGTAAGAATTTCTAACATGTTTAGCCAAAGTCTTTGCTAGTATAAAATGAAGTTAACACAATAGCACTTATGTCTAGTAGGCAAAATTTGAACCATTGTGCATGAGCCAAGGCCACTGGCAAAGGAAATGTCATAATTTCCCTGTGTGGTTTTTTTTTTTTTTAAATATAGGGAACATGTGGTACTTCTGGAGATTTTTTTGTAAACTTTCCCAAGAATTATGATGTTGGGTCGTGTGTGATATACATTCCTCAGAACTTCAGTGCCATTCCTTGCTCTTTGAGAATTTGTCAATAACTTGACATGAATTGACATTATTTTTTTTTAAATGGGTGTGAGTTTCCCTCAAGATCAGTTAATATCAGAACTGGCTTGAGTCATGAAATTCAGACCACACTGTGATTTTTGGAAAGTTTAGGTTCCATATTTGGTTTCAGTAAACAGAAGGTAGAATATGTTGCCCATCAAAAAGGATGGATTTGAATTGAGAAAATTATCCTCTGTCCATGTCATGCTTTATTTTCAAACCCATGTTCATGTGCATATGGTGTTATATTGACTAATTTAAGTTTCGGTGGTCGGGCATGAATGTATATGGTGAATATATATCAAAAGAATTTAACTGACTCATAAGAATGGATTTAACATTGAAGCTGAGAGGGTTGTACCTCCCCACAAACTCTGCCAGTGACACCATCGTCTGTGTCATAAACCTGAAGCCCAAACTGTTTTTCCCCAAAGTAACGCCAAATTAATTCAAAGTGAGGTTGATAATTTCATCCTTTACTTTTTATAATAAAAAATAAGCAATATGTTCACAAGTATTTCCATTAAAATGTATCCTTATTTTTTTTTCCAGAATGTATTCCAGCTAAATGAAAATGTTGAATGTATTTTATTGCTGAATAAAGAGAAGTGGGATTGGCAGACTAAAGATATTGGTCAAATGTCAGTCATTAAAAACTGAGCACAGCATTTTCCACATAATGCACAGAATTTCATTTGCAGATTTTTATTATGAGGATGGGAAAAGGTATAATTTGCTGGTCATGGTGTTTGTCTTTACTGCACTTGAGACTCCACACGCAATGCACCTTTCCGCTGAACCAGAGGGGGCAAATGAGCAATTAAATCTTGTCTGGTTAGGCAATGAGAGAACATTTTGCACAAAATTTACACAAAAAATATGTAAATTTTAACTAATGGGTCTTCTCAGGAAGGGTTTGGTGACATTATCAAACCTTGGGAAGGACACTGTGCTAGAGGCATGCAGCAGAAGCTCCCTGTGTGTCCTCAGCTCCAACAGACAACTTTGCTTTTCAAACCTAACTCTACTGGTGAGAAGAAGAGTCCTTTCCCACTGAGACTGGGGAGCACCTCAGCTGTGCAGCCCTTCATGGGAAGTATTCACAGCACCAGCCCTTTACCAGTCAAACAGCATCACTTGCTGTTGGCATTTTATCTCACCACCGAGGAACAGCAACCTACAGTGCTTGCAGTTCAGCTGAAGCAGGAGAAGTGATGGAGGGTTATTATCCATGCTAATGTGTTACTAGAGTAAGTACACCCGAAGTACTGTCTCAGCAGAGAGGTCATGGAGTTAATGAGCATGGAGACTGGACTGATCCACTGCATCTAGAGGTGATCCTCTAAGGGCAGGGTTACAAAACTCCGTGGGGAAACCTATGATCCCCTGTGCCTTCTTGATAGTAAGTAAACAGAGAGCTTCTTCCTCTGGGTTGTTCCTTCTGGCCTCTACTATAGCACTCCACTGAAAAGATGAGAAAAAATATCTTTAAAAACCGGCCGTGCTCCTGGCACTACTACAGTCACAAGGTCGAGCAGCTTAGTCATTAGAGAAGGTTTTTTTTCTTGTGATACTCTTCTAGCCAGCAAGAAATGCTGTTACCTTGCATGCACCCGTTCATATGATAGGAAAAACTCCAAAGATACACTTTCAATGGAAAATGTGAATAAGCAAAATATTTGTAATGAGGTGGTTTTACTATTCCTGCCAAGACAAATCAGAGAAGGGAAGAGACACACATCTTAAGAGTATTTCCTCTCATGACAAAGATGTGACTGTGTAAGGATATGGTTTGAAAAAGGAATAGCACAACATTTGAGCAAGTGGTGAATACCCTGCACCTTCAACCACAATGACGGTTCAGGGGATACCAGTACAGCAAGAGTTTTCTGCTATATTTACCCCTTAAATCTGCTCAGATACAATCTTAGATTTTCTGTCCCTTTCCTTTGTTCTCTCTTTCTGCAGCCACCTGAAGTGACTGTTCATTCACGTTTGTGAATCAAGGTATTGTAAGCACTTTTACCTGGTCATACCTAAATGTGGGAAATGAAGGTTCAAGTTCCTGACACGGTGGGTATGAGGATGCAAATAAGCAGTCAGGCAAGAGCTGAGTCTGAATGAGTGACATGAGAGGTCACTTGTCTTAACCAATGAACTATTAAGATTTTCCTCTTTTTCATCTTGGAAATGCCACCTTTTCAATATTCAGTGTAGCTGCAGAAAGAGTCTGTTCCGATGAATCGCCATTCTCTGAAAAAAGCAGTTTCCCTGCAAAATACCCAACCAGCAGTACTATCATTACCACACATTACCTTCTTTTAGGGTCCAATCTGGTTCCTGTAGAAAAACACCTGATTTCAATGAGTGTTGGTCAGGATTAGTGTTGTACCCAGCCTGTTAGCACTGTTCTTCTGAAACTGATGTAGTAGCTTGTCGCGGATGGAGTGAGAGGGAGGCATAAATAATATGGTTTATTGGTGTAAAACAGTGAGTTAACAAAGTTCAGCGGTAACTACGACAATAGTTTATGAGATTCAATGGCAAGGTACACTTTGTTATTTACTGCACAGAGGACAGGGTCAGACAAGACTGTCAGGGAGACCCTGTTGAGTCATGAGGTTCAGAAAAGATCCCCTTGCTTTCTAAACTCCCTCAGAGAGGAGTCTAGGTGTGGCTGGATCCAATCCTAGTCCCAGACTTGGTCAACGGTTTATGCCTAAAGGATTATATATATGCAATTAATCCTTTATGTCACTTAGCTAAGATTTCCAAGGTAGCATGCTGTTAGTCACTTACCGAGAATCTGTCGTGGTAAGGAATCTCTCAACCTCGAGGAGTAACCTTGAGAGGCGTCCCTGCTCAAGGGGAGATCCTGGCATGCAGCCCGCTGCCGTGCAGGAGAGCTCAAAGGGCTCTTGGGCTGCTCACTATTGATGGGGGTAAGATGATTGGCTCATAGTCATATTTGCATACTGACGACTGTGCTTAGGTGGGCACATTCCACAATAGCCCTTGGCTATTGCATTGTTATCTGTCTCCCCCCACACCCAGTGGGTGCATCCTTCAGGACCAGACACATCTATCAGATGCATCTATCACCACAGCCACAGGTAGTTATCACTTGAAAGAGGTCAAAGGAGGGGGAGTCAGAGATAAGGGGGGGGAGCACACTGTCACATAGCTGGACCCCAAAAGTCACTAAAAGGAAGAAAACCCAATACTTTTTTGGAATAGTGGCCGATGAATTCAGGCTTTATTGTGCTGTAAGATCAGTCCTCGGCCTAGATCTTCATGTGCTTTGCTTTCTGTCTTCTTACTTGCATTCCGTAATTTTTATCCTTCCTTCCCCCATCTCCATCTGATCTAATCCTCTGGGTCAAGGCTTTCCAGCTTCTTTCTTTGGCCCTGTCACTGTGACACTGGTACTGCTGGCTCTGTACCAGCTTGCTTCCTTTGAGGAGGCTGAGTATTTTCAAATTATTATAGTGATGCTATGGGGAACCCTTTCTTGAGACTCCTTCTCTTTTGTTGATTTTTCTCTTGTTCTTAAAAAAATTCTTTTCCAATATTACCTTTTTCTTCTCTTTGTTTCTTCCTGTTTGCATTTTTTTTTTTTGGCCATCCTTTTACCACTCTTTAAAGACAGTCTTATAAAGTCTATTTTTATTTTGCTTTCTGATATCCAGATATTCTATTTCTATCTGTTCCTTCAGCACTTTTTCTTCATCTCACATCTAATTGTTTCCTTGACACATTATAATTACTCCTTTTTAACTTATTTTCCACTTACAGTATCCCAGAACAAAAGTGCACATGAATAGTTCAAGACCGTATGTATAGCAGAGGTCCTGAGGTCTCTGTGAGATGTAATAATGTGCTACACTCAATATGAAATATAATTCAGTGTTAGCTAATCCTCTAATCCAGCCTGTAAAACTGCTGTTGTGGAGCAAGAAAGCACAGGTGAACTACGTGGAGCAGACTAGAGAAAGCAGAAAAGGGGAAAGCAAGTGATGCAAACACAAAGAGAGAAACAGAGCCCAGTGGACAGGGGAGGAGTGGAGAACTGAAGGGGAGAGCAAAGAGGACTGGATAAAAAACCCAAAGATAAATAATAGTGGGGGAAGGAGAATAAAACTGAAGGCAGTGAGGGTGAAGTATAGCAGCTTCCATCTTTGCTATGCTTCACAGAGATCTAAGAACAAAGAGCCATGACAAGCACCTGCTATGAATTCATGGCAGGTGCTGAGAATGAAAATGACACTGATTTTAAATGACCCAAGACCCAATGTGCTGTCTGGATTTTTATTTTGTTTTATTTTTAGAGTCATGAAGTCTGTACATTGCATTTGCTGAATCTCTGACATTGCTTGTTTCTTTTTTCTGACAAATGATAACTTCTTTTCTTGCATAAAATCATGATTCATTTTGTATAACTCAGGAAGGAGCCTTAAGGCAGAAATCTTTCTCCTTGGAATTTTACAGATTGGAGAATCTGTAAAATGCAACATGGAAACAAGAAGACCTAGATCATTAGGAGAAAAACGTCGGTAAAGAAGAGCATCAAGATCCACCTGACCAAGGTCAAAGGATGTCCTGGCTTTAAAGGAAAGGAATTTGAAGCCCTCCTCTCTCCCCCCCTGCAAAGAGGTTTACCCTGCTGGCTGCAGCAGTGCCCTTTGGCTGCCATGGCAGCTGGTCAGTATGTGGGTTCTCATCTGAGAATAATCCTACTTCTTAACTCATGTAGTATAGATACATATGTACTTCTTCTCCTCCCTCACCCTCAGTCCTCTGCCCAGGCAAAGTCCCCTCTGGTGTTCAACAGGAAGATTTAGCCAACAATATCCAGCAACCTAAACTCTGTCTCTCTGATCCTTCTTATCCCCCAAACCATAGAGACTTGGAAGAGATCACATCCCAAGGCAAGTTCTGACTGCTCTCAATGATAAAAAAAACCCAAAAATAAAGATTAAGAGAGAAAAATAGCCACATTAAAGGCAGATGTCAGAACTCAGTTACACCTCCATGAGTTTCAGCAGTTTCTTCTCGGGAGAAACATTAGATATTTACCTGGCAGCCTGATATTTTCCTTTTCCCTCTAGAGTGAGATATGAGACAGTAAAACTGATGGCTACAGTCTGCATTAATTGGGGAGAAGACAGGCTACACACTACGTTTTGTCCACTCTTTGCTCATGCAGGCTCCTTGTACACAGACCATTTACCCAGCGGGGTCCAGTTGCTGCTCAGATCTCTGGTAGCAATGGATTGCAACTTGGGGGAGTTGCAGGTGCCTGTAGACAGCCAGAAGAAACCTGCTTATGTACCTTGTAGTTTCTTGAAGGTAATTTTAGCTGCTCAGGTAAGATTTCCTCCGTTGTTTTTATGTCTGCCTGGAAATCTTTCAGGATAAAGATTGCTGTGAAGAATTTTCTCAAAATACATTGTTGAGTTGGCCTATAAATTAATTTTGCAGAAAGTTATTAGAGAGCTGAGATTCAAAATTCCCATATCTACCATACAGCTTCACTGCCTAGTGATGGAAACCTGAGGTGAGGCTTCCTCTCTCTCCTGAGGGCTGGGAAGAGAAGGCAGAGAGGCACCTTGAGAATCCAGAGATGTTTGCAAGACCTCAATATAATTTTACAGAGCTAATTCTTTCCTTTCATGATCACAAAGGAAATCACTGAAATGATCTGCCACATAATTGTGTTTGGTAAATTGTTAATGTAGAAGGTGATGTATGGGACATTTTATTTTGCAGCAGAAAATTATTTCTCCCCCTATGTTTTAATTGATGGTCAGGGCTGGTAAGGGTATGTTTGTGCTTATGGGGTCATGTTCTAATTTCAGCTTGTATTGAGCACCAGGAAACTCACATTGCAGAATTTTGTTTTTTCCAGTGAATTTAGCATTTTCTAAAGTGCTAAGGAAAAAAAAAACCACAAACAAATTTTTTAATTTTTTTTTTTTTTTTTTTTTTTATTTATGCTTTCAAATAAGAAATGAATTTACCAAAAAAAAAAAAAATACCTCTTTTAAAAACAGAGTTCCTCTTTGCGGTGATGCTCCTGAAATGTATAAAGGACAAATATTTATTGAGAAAGAGGAAAAAACAATCTATGCACTTATAGTTATGGAAAACCCTTCCAGTGATCTTCCTGAAACAACATAGAAATCTTCTGGTTTAGGTGGTAGATGAGGTTACTCATGTATCGTAATTTGCTGCTCTGTGACCTGTGTAGCACAATCTCTTAATTCTGCCTTATAAAGAAATGAATGATTGGCACTGATTACATGTGTGTCGGGAGAGTGGCACAGTTCTGTAGCATGCAGGATGATCTTACCTGAGAGGGTTTTGGTAACCTCAGGTTATTTCTGGATATGCTGCCTGGTTCTCTGCTAGGACTGAGTAATTGTGGCCATAAACAGGGAATCTCTCCCGGAGCTGGGGCTACAATACACATGCAAAACAGTGTGAAGAGACCTGGCTGCAAGTTTGTAATGCGGGATCAGCCTGGGTGGGGAGAAAGGGGATGCGAAATCCCAGCAGTTGTCTCATGTCTGTCAGTGGGGGCTGCTGCGCCAGCTGCAATGCCTCTCGCTCTGCACTCTGCTCAAAAAAAAATGACATAGGCAGTCTGCAAAACAAACAGCAATTTGTTAGAGCCTGATGACAAATTCACACATTGGCTACAAGTGCACATGCAAGAGGCAGAAAAAAGCAACTTCCAGCTGGAAAATCTCACTGCACCTTGTATTGGCTTAAACTGGCAAAAGCTCCCTTATATCTTATCTCGTTAAGAGTTGTTTCCTAAGATCCTTGGTGCATTTGTTTTGTCTCCAGATGGGGAAACAATGAAATGCCACCAGCTGGGTGAAGAAATCTATTGCATGGGTGATGTCTTCTTCATACCTCCATCTAACAGCATATCTAACGGCCTCACAACACACAAGTAGCTTTGTGTAGACTCTGTCAATGGGTATTGGCGCAATAAATCCCACAAACAGAGCTGGTTTTAATAACGAGCTTCTTGGAGACAAAAAGGAAAATAAACTCTTCTCTCATTGAATATATTTGAAGTTTGACCTGTAAAGCCTTTCCAGGTGGTATATAGCTTGGTGAATCTGTGTTTTCTCTCTTTGGGCGAAAAGTCAGATTATTCTCACTGTGATGAGCTTTTACTGCTTTCCCAGATCAGATCTGGAGAGTGTCTGCTTCTGTAGTGGTAGATGTGTGTCCCAAAGGGAGAAGAAACAGTCTTAGAATTGAACTTCTGCCAACCATTTTCACTCTTTAGCAGAAATTCTCTGGAAACACTCATCCTACCCATTTTACTTTTCAAGTGAAATGCAAACACACTACTAAATCATATGTATTTTGCTGAATTTTCAGCATTTTGTGAGGGAAAAAGTTCTGACATTGCTGAAATGGGAAGTTTCACACTTCTACTATATTTTATGTCAGTACATCTAAGGAACATCGCCTCATGGTATCAGTAGTTCCTGAAGATGTTTTACTAGGAATTCTCTTTTCTATCGCATTTCACCTCTAAGTCCTGAAGGTACTGCTAGCCACTACAGAGAGATAAGATGACATTTTGTGTTATAATGAAATGGACAAAATAATTCATGGTGCTTTTTTTTTGTGATTTATGTAATCTTTTTAGAGAATCTGGATAGCTTCTTGTGCTTAACAGGGGCTGAGCAGAGATTTTCTGTGGAAATGTCTATCTGAAAGAGAATTACTCTTTTTTCAAAATCAATATTTTTTCACAGGAAAAAAAAAAGTCAGAATTCTCTGACTTCCCCTATGAACATACTTTGCCATTTTCATTTGCTGTAGAAAACTTTTATCAACCAGGAAGCAGAGACACTTTTTTTCCTTATTTCTTTTTTCCAGGAAATTCCTTCTTGTGAAATATTTCAGATTTTAATTCTGCTCTAAATCAGGTTTGTATTATTTTTTCAGAATGTGAAGTTTTGTGTGGGAGAGATGTACCTTTTGAAGACTGCTGTATCCTTTAATTGTGCTAAGGTTAGGAGAAAGAATGATTAATATGAATATGAAAGGTATCTGCAATGTCTAAATATGCTACAGCTATCCATACCCCTGGGATTTCCAAACTGCATCATGCAATAGTCTTCATACCTGAAAGTTGGTGCAAAATGTGTGACAGAAATTTTTTAAGAGTGGCAGCTGAGTGAAGCGAGTTACATTAATTCACCGATAAGTGTCTGGTTCCCTATCAGCTTCTGAGTGATTGTCATTGATTTACGAATTTGTATATGATTTGGAGCCTTCCTAATTAAGAGGCTGCTTCTCTTTTCATTCCTTCTTGACAGTAGAGGTCAGCTGACTTGACATTATTTCATTTGAGTGATTTGCTTTATAAATTACTGTGATGGGCAGGTTCCAGGAGAGGATCTGAATGTTGTCCTCCAGCAGGTCTGAGAGTGCTCCTGTTCAGGGAATCTCTATTTTCAAGAACTTTCTTTAGAAAAGATATGCACATAACTTGTAGAGGAAGACATGTTAACTGATAGATTGATTCCTGTCTGCTACAAAGTATTTTGGGCATCACAGAGGAGTTTAGGGAACTTGGAATTTACAACTTTTATAAAATTAGTGAACTCAGTAATGTTACAGAGGTCCCATTCACACATGCTTTTATCCCAAACAATTTCATTCAGGAATGAAAATGAGTAAAAAGTAAATTTTTTTAATAGAGTTTTGGTTTCTTTTTCAAATAACCTTTTGACTTCCCAAAGTCCCTTTGGTGACAGCTCTACAGGCTTTGCATAAGAAATACAGTGAAATCCCCTCAAAAGAAGAAAAAGCACGTACATAGAGTAGTCAGAGCTATGAAAGTCAATACCAGTGTAATACACAGTTTTTCTTCTGCACAGGAAAAGACATCAATAAAGTCCCTATTAGCAGTCAGTAGTCTTATGGCCTGATTTTGAAGCCATAAGCATGGTAAAACTCTAAACATCTGAAGTACAAATCTGTTAAATATGTATCCACATTGCACCAAAATACTTTAGCAGTTCTTTTGAGTGAGTGATATTCATTTAAGCAGGCTGTCACATTATATGAAATATATTTTGGTTGGATTTGCTGAAAATAGATTAATTTAACAGCATTCTTTTCTCCATTGTTCTGGATGCACTAGAAACCAGCTTCCTCAGGCATTCATTTAACGGGTCTCCATTGCATTGCATTTTGTCTGATGGAAGGAAAATCAGTTGCTTTAAGAGTCCTGCTTGATTTCTTTAACAGTTATTCAGTTTTCTGGTCTCCAACATCTAGAGTTAAGTTTTCTATTCCATCTTGCACAGGACTGAATAGAAAAGGCTGAGAAACAGGGAGAGTCAAACTCCATCACTTAATTAGAACAGACGGATTTTGCATTTGACTATGAATCAGCTTTGCGCAGAGATGGATGGATGAAATCAATATTTGGAAATCTTATTCCAGGTCTGTTTGGAAAACAACTACAAAAATTCTTGTGAAGGAGGCACTTTCAACAACAGTGACAGCAACATTGTTTCAAGTTGCCTCTTTAAGCTGCACCTGATTGTAACAATTGTTGAATGAAATGGTGCCTTTTTCATTTCTTCTCTAAAGAGTGCTAGAAATTGAGCAGGGTGGAGAATCAGATGGCCAGGGAATACGAAAGCTCAGAAAAACACGCAATGGTTTCTGCAGTAAGCCTCACTGAAGCAAACAGTTGTGGCAGTTCCACCCCAAAGAAATAAAGTCAGAAGAACATAGCCCCAGCTGAGTACCCTGTTTTCTAGCTTGAATCTCCATTAACAGGATTGCTTTCTCTTCCTTATGTTCCCTCTCACATTCTTGATATGCGCCTATCTTCCTTCCACATACAAACCTTGCTTCATTCATAGCTCTTGCCTCTTCTTGGACAGACATTGAGTCTTAATATACTAAATCATCAAGTTCTTGATATAGCTTTCTTAGGAGCTAGTGCAATATTTGCCCTCAACCTTAATGGGGAAATACAGTGACTTTTAGCTTAAAAGGACAGATGAAGCTAGTTGTACGGGTAGGCTACTCCTCAGGAAAACAAATAATCATTTCACAAAGAAATGCAACTCAGATAATTTTAATTGATTATTATTTTTATTAATGGGCAGATTTTTTTCATTTGTGGGGAGTACTGTATAGGAAAATATACACTATAGTTTGTGGTAACTCAAGCATTGCCCTCATTTGAAATTACAAGGAATGTTCCCATGGATTTCAGTGGCTGCATGATTTAACCCAATGAGGCAGACATCATTGCCTGGAGGCTGAGTCAGAAAAGGGCTCTTACAAACCTCATTTGAGCAAATAACTCACATAAAGAGGAAATTATTTCTGAGTAAGCAGCAAGCAAGCAGGACATCAAGCTATCTTGACCCTAATTTGATCTTCCTGACATTCATTATAGTCATCTTTTGGTTAATGCTTTGGCTTGTGTGGTGAGACTGGTATGTGTCTCCCCATATTCGTTGAGGCTGTAGCAGAAATAAGGACTCCTTTCTGACCCCCTGAGGTAGGGAGCAGCTGCAGCACAGGCAAGAGAAGCTGCTGCTATCCATGGTTTTCAGGACATTAATTTTCCCCATTGCCAGTAAATGTAACTATTACACCATACAGCTAAAAATTGGAGGAGGTCACAGATCTCCAAAACTACGCCCTTCCTCCATGTTATGCGTGAGCTTCTTGTAGACTCATAGGTGGTCTTGGATCTTGGCTAAATGACTGTTTAATAATTCAGAGAGTTTCAGCTTGACTAACCGAGGAATTATTGCCTTCTATTTTCAGTTCTCTGAGTGAAAACAATCTGCATTAAAGTCAGTAAAAGAAGAGGTTACTTAGAGGAGAGTTTGCAGATTTGGCCTGTAATGACACTTTGCATGCTAAAGGGTGAGCAATAAAATTTTCTCTGAGATCTGTTGAATCCATTCTCCAAACTCGAGTTATATGGGAGATTGAGCCTTGGGGAACAGGCCTTCAGTGCTAGCCTGGATTTAAGACTGTGAATACAGAAATTTTTATTTGGACTAACTAATCCAAACAGCAGAAAATTATTGCAAACTTCCTCTTAATTATTCCTCGTGGATCTTATTTGTATATTCCTCTTGCTCACATGGAGGATTTGTTTCTCTTTCATTATTTTGTCAAAACCCCCAGCAGATTAACAATTGTTGATGCTATTTGGATCCTGCTGGGCTTAAACTCTTCTGCGTGTTGTATGCTTGTATACCAGCTCACAGTCAGACTGGGGCTATGGTGGGGTACGAGGGGCTTGCTCCGAATGAGCAGGGACATCCAGGATCTATTTTTCTCATTTGGCCTTGAATCCCTGAAAGTCACAACACCACCAAACAGAAACTTTCAATGCAGGCAGACAAAAAAATTTCCAGCCCAAATGGTGACAAATTCAGCTTTGTCATCTCCAGAAGTGATCTACTCTCTGTTTGGCACACATTTATGCATAAGACAAAACTTCAGTTTACTTGGATGTAATGGATCAGAATGCATTCCCAGGCACTTCACACTACTTGATATATTGAGGCAAATGATGGCCTGAGTGGTGCTGAGGGTACCTGAGGGTTACAAGAGCAGCAGTGGGTCACTGGTAAGGGAAGCTGTCTGCTGAGCAATGAGAATAATGCTTTTTAATTCACAGTCTAACAAAGTAAAGTAAACTGAGGTGAACGTGCTGTGCAGTCTAGCAGGCTGGCGGGAAAGCAGTGCCTAACACACATCATGAGGTACTGAACAGCTGCCTGCAGAAGATAATATTTCATGGGGACTTTTGGAAGCATTTTTGCTAGTGGCTGGCCCATACGGTTGCCCCTGCTCTCACTTTTCTCTCTCCTTTCAGACCTAAGACACACTTGCATAAGCTGCTGCTCCAGCCTGGTAGTGGAAGGAAGGCAAAACTCCTAAAAATGGCTGCAGTGCAGATGATTTATATTCTCTGGATTACACTAAGGCAAGCCAGGGCACAGGTACTTATTTTTGTCCTTGTCTTTCTGTTCCGGCTTTCCCTTGCTGTGCTCACCTCATCGCAGAAGTGACACAGTCTGTTCCCGTTGAGCACTGTACACCATCCCACACACTTTGGAGATATCTCCCCAGCACATTGCTGAGAAAAGCTGTTGTTCTGGCTCAAAATCACAGCTGGCAGCTGTTATTTGACTACAGAATTTTCCTCTGTATAATGCGAGGTTTGGGACCAGTCATTACTTCGTACTAAACTTGATTTTGTGTGATTCTGTGTGATTTTTTTTTCCAGTGGTAAAATAAAAAGGACTGTTTTAAAACTGGTGCTATTTAAAACCCAAACACTAATAAAAAGGAACAGTATTCTTGATAATAATTCTTAAAAAAGGAGACTTTTTGTCTCATTTGAGATGAACATAAAAGCCTGGACTATTGGATTATCTCAGCAGCACTATGGTCCCTCTGCTTCACCACAGCACCAGGAGAAGTGGTGCTAACCCACCAGAACACCCATTTTGTAAAGATCTTTTCATAACATAGCTGGTAGAAATTGAAATGTATGAAGAATGAAACTGCCAGTTATCCAAGTATCTTGGAGAAAGATAGACAGGACTATACACTTTTGGAAAGGAAACCCATTTACCACGATTAGATTTAATAATATGTCCAGCAATATTCCATTATGCTATATTTATGCAGTAACACTCCTTATTATGAAAGATAATAAATTAAGAGCCATGTAAAATATCCCTGTCCGGTCAACTTAAGAAAATAAGGGAATAATTTGAAACACTCACTGCCTTTTCTAAGGTTCTTGACTTATTATGATTCTTGGCGTCATATAAGGAAGCCTCCAGACCTGGAGTTTGAGCTTGAAAACGTGACATTATTATTTTAATTTGCTTTGTTTACACAGAATGATAGGTGTGTAAGGTAATTCAGAAGACCTTCCCTCTCCCCAGATAACATGTGCTTTTCCTTGGGAATATGCAGTCTCAGGCCATGAGACATTCACACTCAAACACTCACACTCATGTTTAAGTTAACCACTGTGAGGAGTCCTATCGATTTCAGTGGGACCACACACAGTAGGAAAGTTGAGCATGGGTGAAAACATTTGCAGATTCAGACCAAGGAATCTAGACTATCTGGGCAGACCCTCTAAAACCAGATAGTTCCCTGCAGCTAGGGGCCGAAATTGCATATTACTACAAGCATGAGAAAAGCTGACATTCCAGCCTATAAAATATTTCAAGTTTTCAAAAAATTTGGCATTGTTCCAACTCTCAAAGTTCTACAATTTTCTGAGAGGAAAAAATCAGTTCAGTGTTGGTGTTTTATATTATTATGTTTTTAAATAATAATAAAAAATATTTTAAATAAGATATTGCAACACTGAGAATTTTTTCCATTTTCACCCCATATTTTGTTTGCAAGAGAATTGCATGTTCCTCCAAATTTCCTATTATAGTTACTCAGACTAGCTGTGTGTATAACACCAAATGACCATAAAGAACTTATAGGGAAGATGGGTATGAAAAACTAAAGGACTGTGGCTAATATTTTCAGTGGGGATGTACACACCATACTGTGAAGCATAATTAAGAGGTGCCTGAGGGCTAGATTTTAGATATAGGCATAAAAAGTAGTAATTAACTATCATAAACAGAAAACAGAATTTGAGGCATTTTTCCCCAATTTGGGGCATCCACCAAGTCCAGTGCTCGTGGAACCAAAGTCCCTTGGAGTCACTTAGCACATCTACAGCACCTCCAGGTCTAGCACACACTGGGATATCTCTGCACAACACTTTACCACACAGTGAAGGCAAGTTCAGAAGCACCCATGTCCCACTTAAAAAAGAAACTGAGTACTTGGAGGCTTATTTTCCAAAGGGACCCTATCTAAACCCTTGTGATTAAAATATAGATTCATATCACCAGCCTGTTTCTGCTAAATCCAAAGACTAAGTACTGTCTTAGTTGTCTATGTATAACTATCAAAACTCCCTCTGGTTTGCTTCTGGTGTGTAGACCTATTTAAAATCCTTGCAGTAGTAGTACTGTGGTCCATGCAGCTCATCCTTAAATGTATCTTATTTTTCCTGTGGGGTAGATGCACTCAGCCGAGTCTCAAATTTCCTACATGTTTTCTAGCATCTCTCAGCTGCAGGAGGATGGCCTGGCTATAGAACCTAGAGAATAGGGTACATCCAACTTTGTTCCAGCTCTAGGTGTCCTACTTCTCAGGAAAATGTTCT
This sequence comes from Egretta garzetta, assembly GCF_000687185.1. Classification (NCBI taxonomy): domain Eukaryota; kingdom Metazoa; phylum Chordata; class Aves; order Pelecaniformes; family Ardeidae; genus Egretta; species Egretta garzetta. The sequence goes on from NW_009260080.1 coordinate 690,765, forward strand.
GTTTGGCAAGTTAAGGGGTGTTTTTTCCTTCAGCTTTTTCCTTCACTTAATTTCTTGCTTTCCTCTCTCTACCCTAAAGTGCAGACTACTTAATTAACAGAAAGGGAAAGATCTGAGGAACTGAGAAATATTGTCCCCAGATACCCAAAAGCATATGCATAGAGAAGCTCGGGCTCAGATTCAATTACCCACAGAGGAATATGAATGTGGATCTTTGAAATAAATGCCCTCATCATAACCCTATAAGGGAGGGTTTTTTGCTTCTACTTTTCCCTTCTTTCCTTCCACTTTTCTGTAGACGGCTTAGCTCCCTAGCTCTGCAAAGTTCATGGCTGTGAAACACAAGTGGAGCCGGGAGCTTTGCTCGCCTTGTGAGTTAGCTAAACCCACAAAATGTCCCCCGGCTCAGGCTTGTGGAGAATTTCTCTTCTCCATGGCTGTTGATTTACTGGGGAGGTGTTTGTGTTATGTACTGTTCTGTCAATTGTACGAAGGAATTGCATGAGTCAAGCAGCAATTTTAGATCTGTGCAGGTCAGTAAGTGCGAATTTGTAACGCTAGGTGTAACTTACAGTATTGACATATCTGCAATTGAATACTATTAGAGTAGCCAAACAAATGCAGCAGGTTGCAGACAGACAAAACAAGCTAGCTGTAAATGAGGGGACAAGCTATAGCATTCCCATCTTTAGCACCAAACTCCTTCTCGGGGCTTCTGCTGGTCTTGTGCAGCTGGTAATGCTTCCTGTGCTGCTGAGAGCTGTGGCCTCCAGGCCACCACCAGCTGGGACAGAGCAGTGGGAACTCTGGATCTCAGAATAGAAATTCTCTAAAATAATTTGTGAATCTTGTCCCAGCAGCCCAAACCTCACTGAAAATCAGTTGTATTGGCTCCTAAATCTCTCAGAGGCTTTTGAAAATATTCTTAAGTCATGAGATGTGAGATTCGTTAAGGATTTGACTGCTCTGTTAACATCTGCTGTAGAATAAAGGCTAAAGCAGATGTGGGAAGTGGGGGTAATGAATAAGGCAGTTTTAAAAGGGTTTAAAAGCAGCTGAAGTAGCCTGCAGTTTTATGGACCCAGTGTTTCTATTCTACCAACAGGAAACTGCTGAGCCACCTTCCCAGGTAAATTTGTTTTATCCAACTCCAGTGGTAATCATCTCCTTGAATATGGCCTGTCTAGCATTTGCTTTTCTCAACACTTCCAATGGGATGATTTTTTTTTCTTCCTTTTAATAATTGGAAGCTTGCTGTTGTGGAAAAGCAATTCACGGTAGCTTTTTTTCTCAGATGGAACAAATACTCCTTAAAAAAGGGGATGAATATTTTCTCATACAATTGCTCCTTTAATAAACTATTTGTTTAAACCATATTTTTGTCCTCCTCAGTGGTGAAGCTTGTTCCTTATTTAAAGCAGGATGACCGTGCTCTTCCACTCTTTGGAAAGACACTGAAGCTGGTACTCCAGAACAGAGCCACCCATTCTTCTTCTGGGAGCTAATTGATTAGCCTTAGAGCTACAGATCTCTACCGAGGGACTAAACTAAGAAGACTTCATTTTTCTTTTTGAATGACTTATTTCCCCGGGCTGTCTGTATTAGACATGTCCAGGTGGTCTCAAATTATTTACAACTGCAGGAAACTCTGTGGTCACAGGATTATCTGCATGGGGAAGCACATTTGAAAGTCAGTATTTCCCTTCTCAGAAAACAGGACAATCTTTGTTAGTGTGTATTCTCATTTGGAATACTTTTTTACTAAGCTAAGAGAACCTAAATATATAAATCTCACTTTGAGGTCTTTTGAGAGGAGTGATTTCCTTTAAAAGAAGATCATTAGGAAAAAAAAAGAGAAGAGCCTTGGATGTATTCAGTAATTTATCAATTTTTTTGATGATGTGCATCTACACAGTAAGGAGAGGAACTGAATGTCTTCTCATCAGCCTACTCCTTAACTGCCAGTTCAGGTGTTGAGCTTTATTTGTAAAAGTCTGAGCTGTGTGTTTACAAACAATGCACTATAATAACTTTCCTATACCACTTAATGTTGCTCCTTTTTCCCCACAGAGGAGAAGCACAACATTTTAAAGAACAGTAACTGCCTAAGAACGTCCATTCTCCAACAGAGCCGCTCACATCGAGGGCCCAGCTTTCCTGCTGTTCCTGGTTTGTTTTTTTTTTTTTTCAGTCTTTGCCCTCCTCTTCACAATGAAACCAAAGTTTTAGCCCTTTGTGGTCAACAGAATTGACTTTTTCAGTTTTAGCGATTATTTCTTTTCAGAGTGTCTTCAGGGATATTCTTAGGTCTATCTTTTAGGCTGCTGGCATCTGTTCAGCCTGGCAGCCAGATGAATGTTTTAAGAAGAAATCTGACAGTCTGCATATATCTCCTGTAGTACTAATGCCAAGACAGTCACTATTTCAAATACCTATAGAAATGTGTATATATACATTTATAAAATATGGTAGCCAGGTTATAGACTTGCTTCAGTTTTTAATTTCACAGTTTGTTTTTGTTGAATCATAGAATCATATAAATTAGGGATGGAAAAGTTGTATTAGGTCATTTAGTCTATCCCACTGCCAAAGTGGGATTGTTCCCTGCAGTATATTTTCCAATGTTTTATCCAGTACTTTTCCATTCTCTGGGTTGGGCTTACACTTCGTTTTTTTATTCAGTTAAGCTTATGTTTTGACATTTTAAGTATTTTTCTCTGGAATTCACTGAATTCTGTTACCACCCTGTGGCGATAACAACATTGATGCCTGTTGCTTCTTTTCAGTTGTATGAGAAGCTAACTAAAGTTATTAACCTATGGCTGTATTAAAAATGAGCCCTCCTCTCCTTTAATCATGAGAGACATTGTAAATGTACCCTTCAATGGGTAAAGTTGTGGAACGTATTTTTGAATTGCTAACAACACATACACTGTTTGTTTGCTATTTGCTTCTAGCTAGCGTAGGTTCTTCCTCTGCCTTGGCTATGAGTCATATATGAGGTGTATATTTCCTTGGGTCTCTCTTCAACCGATTAACATTTCTTCTTCAGTCACTCACTACCTAAATAGCACTTCATTAATATAAATCAATCATCTTTCCAAGAGTAGGCAAAGTTTTACTATCTCCACATATACCAAGGACGGGAAAGCTTTTTTCTTCTGTGGCAATGATAAATGGAAAACAAAGTCAGAAGAGGTCCTATGATGGTAGGACCAATACAAAGAAGTTTATGTCCAGTAAAAAGCAGAGATCATTGCTACATGCCAGACCCACACTGGGCATCCCTTGTGAACAAGGCTTAGGCTGTGCTGGCGCTGTGGTATCTGTGTCTCACGCAGCTGAGGAATTTCCATGGTATTTATCCCTGCTGGCACTCAGCATCTGTGCCTGCAGTCCTGGAGCAGGACAGAGAATTGGGTCCACAGAAAACGGAACAGCGAGGGGCTTCCATGTAGTGCATCACCATATCCACTGTGAGCAGGCTTGATGTCTCCCTCTTGGCGCCAGCAAGTGCAACAGCTCTGGCCTAGGACAGAGGGTGTCTGTCAATGTGACCTGATGTACATGTGTGCACCCTCCAGTTATGTCACACAGCAGGTAAGGTGTCCATGCATGGATGTGCAGAAAAAGGAAAAGTCTGCGGAGCTACGTTAATTTAGGTCAAAATGAGAGTGTAACTGCAGTGATTAGCAGTTCTTTAGTTTTTTCAACAGAGACTCTTGAATATATTCCCCTACACTGATTTCCAGCAGAAATAAGTATCAAAAATCTTTATATAGCAGCCTTATAGCAACCAACCTCCCTGCTAATGAGATGTTAACCCTCGTTGCTTTTAAAATGTGGTGGTTTCTGAACAGAGAGGCTCTGTGGGATTTAATTAGAGTGAGTTAACCTTTTCCCACTGAAATGGTGGCCCTACATGCTTTTAATTTTGAGCTTGCTTGTTGCATCTCCATCTCAAACAAACCTCACTGATGTATTAGTTAATAGTTGAAAAATGCTGTGAGGATGTAAGGGACTAGGAAGCAGAGCATTGTCATTAATACACAGAATTGCTAGTCAGGAGACCTGGGTTCCCTCCCAGCTGTATTGCTGATTTCCTGTAGCTGTGTGTGAAGATGTTGTCATGCCAATAAAGTCCGACTGAACTGTGCATGACCTGGCCATGTCAGCTACAGCCAGCCAAAGTATTCAGAACTGCTTGCTAAAGTTTTAGGCACCTCTGTTTAGTAGAATAATTTGAAAAGTTTGCCTTACCTTCTTATTACACTGTTTCTGATAAAATTTTCTTATGATTTATGGCACCAGAATTGGCACGAGCATTGAGTTTCTGTTTTCCCTCTGTTTCTTGATCTATGAAATGAGAGTGATGAATGTTTTTGTGTCTTACCAGGATTAAAAAACAGTTTGTCTTAATTCTTTAATGTCTTTCAAACAAAAAGTGCTGGGAAAGTGCAAAGCAGATTGTAAAATGCTGTGTTTTTCCCATTTCACTTTGTCTCTCACACACATCCTGCGCATTCATGAAGACTAAATCCACCTCTGTAAGACACCATGGCTCTGCTTGTTCAACACATTTCCTGGCTTAGGTTGGAAAAATGACTTGTGAATAGGGTTAGGCTTCACCCACTGAAATTTCTTTGGCAGGTGACAACATAGGAGATCATTTTACACAGCTCTAATCACCATTAAATCCTTCACCGATACCAGTCTAGCGAGTCAAGACAGAGCCTATTTGACCCAGTGCAAAGGAAACTACTAGTAAACCTACCAGCCATCTCAGTTAAGCCCCCCAAATCCTGTGCCAGGATATTTACAGAGGAGATAAATTTTAATTTATTTCATTTTTCTGAGCCTACAGTGTATAATTCTTCCATAAGAAATGTATCACATATTTTCTGGGGTAAAAGCTAGGGAGCCTGAAGGGTTCATGTCAGCCCCAACATGACTTGACTGAACTGTCTTAATCTGCAGACCAATTTGCTCTACAGGCCCCTAAGGAAGGAACTTGTTGATTTTGGCAGTGTTTACCTTTCCTACAAACAAATTCATCGTTTTCCAGACCGGCTGGCTCTTAAAAATCACTTGAGAGCAGAGGAGAAAAAAATCTGCCCCAGGCTGCATCAGTATTCTTTTTCCTGTGTTCTGGGGAAAGCTTTTGTGTTCTCCACAGCTGCTTGAGGATAATCCTCAGAGTCAAGATTATTCACAGAGTCAATAGGAACGCCTGTAAAGTTCTCTGAGTTTAGTTTCCTTCAGTGGGGGGAGTGAAAGCCCCCGTCAGAAAAAAAGGAGAAAAAAAATGAAGATTCTTGATTGAGTTAACTGTATTCTCAGCCACACTCATGAAGAGAGGAAATAAAAAAGCTGACTTGAGCTTGCTTGCCTTTCACTTTTGGGAACTATATGTTGTGTTCTTAATTTTTTTCATTTACATAGATTGCACACCAAAAAGTTTTGGTGTGACTGATAAGTATCTGCTTTTAGATATTATATGTCAGGAATTAAGTCCCATGTTTCTAACCTAAACATAGCAGCCTAAAGTTTTTAATTATTCACACATATATCACATAAAGTGATGAGAGCCATGTAATATATTGCAGAGCCATATCATTCACCTCTGACTGCCTGATTCACATTTTTTCACTAGTTTGTCTCCACCAGAACCAATTACCAAGCAGTCAGATTTTTAGCTGCTTCTAAAATATACTATTATTAAAAAAAAAGAAAAAAGACATTTTTGAAGAAAAGCTTTTCCATCTTGTTCCACTCCCTTGAGGTTCAGGCATTCTCCTAGCATGTGTGTGCTCTAATCAGTTACTCTAAAGATATTGACCTTCATGCCTCTTACATGAAGATGGAAATCACTGGACTTTAAGACAGTTTTTTCTGCTTCCTTTACAATTCTGAAAAGCAAAAGAGTAACCTCATGCTGTTCCTTCAAAGAAAAAATATTGTTTGGAAGAAGATGGAGGGCTCTGCATCTCATGAAGACGGAAACCCACCCCTCCGTTCCTCCTGGACAGCAGCAGCTCCAGGCTGCTCCCAGCTGAGCTGATTCGGTTGGGTCCCATTTTGAGGTGCTAATGCTCCTTTTGGGGAACATTGGCATATAAATCAGATTCCATGCTGGAGACAAGGCACCTAAGACTTTTGGGACTCCAACTCTGTCATTGGATATAGCCCAAAGTAATTAAATAGAAGCTATTAAGTCACATTTAGAGGTTACTAGCATTTATTAGCTAAAGCTTTATTACCCCTTCGATGTCTATATAGTTAGACTATGAACCTAAGTACCTGGTTTTACATTCTTTAGTGTTCAGGCTGCATTTTCCTATGTTTTTTTCTAACAATAACTCTCACTGAGGAGCCTGGTGCTGGTGGTGCGAGTAGATGTTAGTGGAGAGAGGATACTCCTGCTAACCCCACCAAAATTAAAGCAGGGGGAGCTTATGACCTTTGTGCATAAAATCTAAAGGAGATGAAAACTAAGAGGAGCGGGCAGGCCTTTTTTCCCCCCACATGCTCATAACAAAAGACTTTGGTAGGAAAGACTAATACCTGGAATTTGCTGGTATGATTAAAGCAATTGCAGCTAGATGTCCACCTCACCCTTTGCTGATGAGTCCTGTCCACACATCATACACCGCAAAAGGCACACTTGTACCTTGGCCACCCTAATGTGCAGTCTGGTGTCTGGTGCAGCTTGTTTGCTGGAAGTATATCAATGCTAACATGCTAGGTTGAAGGATGGGTCTCATTTGCCACAGGCAGGGTCACATCTCAGCACAGCCCAACAGCTGGTGTCTGTCAGCACTTGGAGAGACCTGGTGCTGGTCTCCCTTCCTGCAGCTTTACCCTCTGAAGTATTTATAGGCAGCAGCCATATCCCCCCTCAGCAGTGATTTCTGCTGCCGTAATTGTATTCTTATGCTTGCAGTTTCTTGCTACTGTTCTTTCACTCCTTTATAATGTCAGTGAAAATAACACATTTGGACAGAAACTGAGTGTTTACTTGTTTGACATAAATTCTTGTTCCTCCAAAGAGCTGAAATTTATTTAAATATAAGAAATTAGGCAAACTTCAATCAAAATATTGAAGATGTGAAAGGGTAGATGAGAGACTCTGGTTCAAAATCTACTGCTTTGTGACCTGCAAAGGCATAAATTCCCCTTTAAATCCATTTAATATTTATTGTAGAATTAAGCTAGCTAATACATTGCTGCTCTATGCCCATACCAGCTGCTTATGCTGATGGCTGACTGCAAGGCCCATTTCTAAGAGTCACAACCATAGTTACGAAGTTCAGAGGTGCAGCAAGTAGAAGCAATGCTGGGAATTATGTCACCCTCACCCTCTCAAAAGGTGTTAGCAACTTAACTTAATGGATTGTGTCATATATCACACACAATTTGGGTGGCTTTCCACTGCCTCTGCTTGTCTGACAACCATCTTGCTGGAACACGTATATGGTTTTACTCATTTCTGGAAATTCATCTTGCTGCCTAGGTTTTTGGTTCTTTTCTGCATGCCCAACCCGTTATTAAGGTCTAGTGTCCATTGTTATAATATTCTCAAAAACCATGATAAAACAAGGTCTTTGTTTAGCTTCTTCAGGAAGATAGCATGGAAACTCAGTGGAACCACTTGTGATTACAGAATTACAAGGAGCTTGTGGATGTTGCCTACGTTATTATGGCTGATCATTTGTGTAGGAGTGCACATGGACTCTCAGGGACTTCAAAGCCTGCAATCCTGCTTATGTGAAAGGTTCGTCTGGCCTGAGACCCCATTTCTGAAAGTGACCTGTAGCGAATGCTTAAATAGGAGTATGGGAAATATGGCATAAGGGATGTGTTCCTTCCTTTTTCTCATTCTTCTGGATGATCTGTCAGGGCTTCTGGAGCACTCTTTTCTCTCTTCATTCCTTTCCAGAAGTATGTATGAGTGGAAGGACTTATGTTTCAAGCCCATGAGCTTCTGCTTTGAGCAATGCCATGAAGAGCTGTGTCCTTGGCCAATCTGGTGTAGTCATCTGGCTGTGCTTCTGAGCAGCACTGTGCAGCCACACATCACTAAGAAGGAATAGCTGGGTATCTGCTGAACGATGCTAGTTGTGATCAGCCGTGCATCATTGCGTGGTTGTATTTATATCAAGTTATAACAGTACTGCTCTCATTATCTTATTATTTCTGTGATAAGTGAACCTTTTCCAAGTTCGAAGGTGAACCGCTTTTGTGAACAGTTCTGAAATAGTTTCAGCCACAATGAGTCCAGTTAGCAAAGATCTTCTTTTAGTCTGATTTTATTCATTTTGACTGAGGTAGGCTACTGTGGTCATGGCAGTGTGATCAGACAGTCATTTCAGCCAGCAGCCCGTGGGGCTGACAAGCAGTTGTGGGGTGGAATTGGAGACAGTAGCCAGTCTGGTCAGCAGGCTTTCCACAGGCTTTCTGTCATCTGCTTCCCTTTCTTCTCCTCCTCAATCTGCTGTGTTTTCTCCTGTCTCTGATTTATCTCTGTCAGCTGAGACTATACTCTTCTGTGAGTTAAACGCTTTCACCAGATTACCTTTTTTCATACTCCGTTCTTCAGATTTCCTTGTCTGTTTACCACATTCCCTCCAGAAAATGACTACCCTGTCTATTTTAAACCTATTCTCCAAATATTGGTCTCCTTCCGCATTTGTGGGATTAATGCTATTTGGCGTATGCTAGACATCAGGCTGAATGACCACCACCACTCGCCGCAAGCAAACAGGTATTACCACACACCAGCCAGCCCCAGTCAGTGCCAGTCCCCTATAACCACAGTTAAATTGCACAGAAGTCCCCAAGAGGAATCACAGGTCATTAGGATTATTTTGAAATTGAGTGGTTTTAAATATTTCCATAAGGATGTGCAGCTATTTATCTACGTGGTTGCAGACCTCTCCAGCTGCAGTTCAACATGCTGTTCCAACCACAGCTCCGCTGCTTTCAGACATTGAAGTCTCCACGTCTCCAGAGCTTCACCAACCCCATACCTGATTATACGGTTCCTTGGGCTCTGCCAGCATGTTTGCTCTCTAAGCTAGTTCTATAAATAGCACCACCACTTTTAAACGTGGTTAGGCTAAGGAAGATCAGGTTAGGAAGCGACTGCACAGGGAGGTTTGGCTTCCCTCAGCCTGCTGGGGAAGGGCAGCAGAAGCAGCGGTAACCTCTCAGAGTGACTTAGCTGCAGCTCGAGCAGCACATCCACACGCACCACCCACCACCAGTAACCGCGGTGGAGTCTACAGGGCCCCATGACTACACGTGACATGGGCTTGAAGGCTGACTTTGCCTGTGCCTACAGGCAGTAAGGGAAATAGCTCAGCTATGTGTGCCTGTCTTCTCAAACCAGCAATAGTCTGCTTGCTATAGGGGCTAGCCCTTGCCAGATGTGTCTGCTGAGACAGCCTGGCAGCTTCTGAATACAGTTTTGATGTAGACAGCTATTAGCAGCTGCCCAGAAAACATTTTTTTAAAAGTCAGGTATTAGATAATTCTGGCAGAGTTTTAGTAAGGTAGAGGAAAAATATGTCACTTGAATATACCAAAAAAGTTGGAAAATGAAGGCTAAATTTATTTCAGAAATTGTAGAGAGTCAAAGGCACAGACCATTAGCAATGTCCATGCACAGCTTGTCGTAACTTGTTCTCACCTCTATATTGTTTTTGCCCTTCCTGTAGGAAAAACTGCCTTCACGACTCAGCATGCTTAAAATTTTCCACTGTTCAGTGGTCTACAATTTCAAATCATCACCTGTGTTTTAATAAGTTTGGAGTGAATTTTCTAGAAGTGATGACACAAAATAGCCATGAGCTCTTTATTAATTAAATAAAACTTTCATTTGAAATAGGAAAAGCTTATATTTGTTTCCCAAATTATTAAATTAAATGTCTACTAGATCTATGAAGTAAGATTTTTTCCTAATATTTAGATCCAAAGTCTTCTATGATACTTTTAATTCAGTATGAGGAACCAATACATAATGTTTAGCAAATGCAAGCACAATTCACTTTGGGGTATTTCACTAATAATAGGATACCTGTTTTATACAAAACCAATTTTTCCTCTAACCAAAGAAAAAAATTAAAATATTTACCAATAAAATATTTGAATCAACACAAACGAATAGATTTAACAGGGACAAGCAAATGTTACAAGAAAATCCATGAACATAAGGCCTGTATTTTCAGGTTTATATTTAAGCATCCTTTATAGAATTAAATTGAGAAAGGGACTGAAATGTAAGCACTGAGCATAGGTTTTTGAGAAACACTCTTACAATGTTTCAACAGGGTTCCAGAAAATGGAGACAGCCATTTCACTGCTGCAAGCTTGATTTATAGCCTCTGACCAGGGACACGGACACCAAAATGCTGACAGTTGTAAAGCCTCCACCTAGGCTCTTCCAAAAATATCCTGGTGATAGTGCTGAGGATTTGCAACACTTGGGCAGAACTCTATGTCTAAAACAGACGCCTGAGCAGGAACACTTGATTTAGTAACAAAGAAACACCAATGAATGGGATGTTTCACACACCAGTGCTTCCTCTCTCTGAATTTTAGGACTTTTGCTGAAATATAGTGTCTTCTCTCATGTAAGGAATTCACAGCAAGGAAGCTTCTCCTGCATATCAGCATCTGTAAATTTTCTTTTCAAAATGCCACTGAGATCATGCCTTTTCTTTTTAATGATAGAATAGAGGAGGTGGAAAGAGTAATTTAGCCATTAGCCCTATAGTTAAACTGCAGGAGGCTCGGTCCCTCTGCATATCTCAGCTCACTGAGGGTAAGTAAATGGAGACCCCATTCTCCCAGGGTAATGGGTCAGAGAGTGGCAACAGGTTCTAGTGGTGAATGGTCCCTGTTGACTACAGAATCACTGGGAAAGGGAGAACTGATTCGCCAGGCAGTTACAGAATTTGCCCCAGAGAAGGCACAGAGCTGTCCTGTCCCTGCATCATGGACTGCTTCTGTATTTTATCCCATGACAGTTTAATGCATAAAAAGCCGTGAGAAAACAACCAGCGCTTTTGGTGCCCTTTTGCAAGCTGAATGTTGTAACCACAGGCTCAGGATCATCTTATCTTTTCTTAATTTTCCTCCTTCTCTGGAAGGTCTTTAATACTTTTATGGAAAATCTTCAGTGGGAGGACTTTGGGTGTGCTCTTCTCTACCTGCATAGCTTGAAAGTTAGGATAGCCTCTTGTAAATAGTATATGTAGAGCTGAGTACCCTCCAGTAAACTAAAGCTGGTTTTGCAGTGATAAGTGCTCTTACCCTCAAAATAGTGAATAGGCGAGGTGGGTGCATGCTCTTACTCCAGTCAGGTTTTAGAAAAGGGAAGCACATTTGTGTCATTGTTTGCAGAATGTGCTTCTGTGTGTTTTAGGTCATAAGTAGAGGAATTCCTCATTTGTGGATTTAGATCTCAGGCAGAACTCTGGTCTTGGAGCCTTTGCCTGAGAAGGCTTAGGAAGTTGTATGCACATAGAAACACAGAATTCAAGCCATCTGGGGAATTTTTATGGTAAAAATCTACATGCCTCCTGATTTAAGTACAGTGAATATCTAGGAGTTGTGACAAGTTCAGTGTTGAACATAGCATCTTGGATTTCCTGGAAGTCCTGCTCTAATCCCTTGTTTGAATCTCAACCATAGAGTGCATGGGATCTCAAATTGTATGTGTTTTTTTTCTGGAGTATTCACACCTTTCTTAGGTCATGACCAGAACAATTTGATCTATAGCCGATTGGTGTTAAAGTGAGTAATTTTAAAGCTGTTAAGTGAAGTGGTGCGGTTTGGACTAGAAAATGGCCTTCCACAATGGTACCCAAGAGCACATACTTGGACTCTGGGAATAATATGAGAAAGGAGGGCAGGCATATAGGTCAGCGGGAACA
>NW_009260080.1:702740-708089 GCF_000687185.1 Egretta garzetta
CCATAAATTTTGAAAGGGGGAGCATGGTGAGAGAGTGCTGGGCTACACAGCTGTGACTATTCACGCACGGACACATGATGCCTTTTCTATTTCTCAGAGAGTAAGATGACCAGATGGACACATAAACCAGGCACTGAGCCTGGGTTCTTATGTTCTTCTCAATCATTCAGGCTCACTGTCTTGAGCTTAATATTGCAATACCTGTTTGTTTCACAGCTGTTTTGTGTTTGGCTATCTGTCTCTCTGTGCAGATTTGTAATACAGGTGCAAGACTGCAAACAAAAGATCATATACTCACAGAAGAGTAAACAAGGAGATGATCATATACTCGCAGAAGAGTAAATAAGGAGATACCAACAAAGCCAGACATAAAAAAGAGTTTAGTCAGGACAGGTCACAGTTTATGCGCTGTAGTCATTCCTTCTGGCTCCATCTTTTCTACTCAAAGAGAATGGTTGCTCATGCCAGCATGTTTGGTCTGTACGAAGATCCTAAGGAGATTGGTTCATGCAACCATGTTGCCAGCTGCTGTGATTTTATTAGTGAGCCTTGCAGTATTCAGTGGTTTTCTTGAAACGTCATATACTGGAGTAATGTGGTTGAATGAAAGTCACTGTGTTCACTCTTAAAGAACTTGAAGTTCTCAAGTCCTCACAGTGACAAAGGAAAAATTGGAAAGAAAGAAAAAAAAAAAGGAATAGAAGACAAACAAGAATGAAACCTATTTTTATGACCTTTTTTAAGTTTTAATTGTGACACCTGAAAGCCAAGAACTGCAGTTGTGGAAGGCTTCTAAGTAGCCATTTCTGTCACCATTTGGTCCCTGAGAGAGACCTTTTCTTATACATCTATGTGAGGAGCTTTTACTACGTGGCTGTAGAAACCTCACCTGATGTCAATTTAAAGAGACAGGTGATGTCTTCAAGTTGGAAACTAATGTGCTGTTATTCCCCAAGGTATAAATTAATACAAAAGATATGTCTACTAATATAAGGTACTAGACACAGAGAGCTCAGCTTGAGCAGCAGAGCTGTAGTGTTGAGTTCTTCTGTAATCAAAATATGCAGGCACCTTGAGGGAATGTCTCAAGCTGGCTGATTACCCATTAAAATATCAAACCTTTGATACAGGCCGATAGAATGGATCACCTCACATGAAGAGAGTATTAGTTTCAATTTCCTTTGTATTTATGGGTCTTGGTTTAGCATGGGGTGGGGAAGCCCCATGATGACAACTTCATGCTCAGTAGGTTTAGTTCTTTTCACTAAGCATGAATAAATGGTGAAGAGTCTTTTCTGAATTGTTTTTATTTACTCAGAGTCCTTGTGTTAATGTTACTGTCCTGCTTATAATTCTCTGTAGTTCAGTACAGTTTTTCCCTATAAAGAGCACAATTTCTCCTACTGTTTGATTTCCACACAACTGACATTAGAGCACTTGGCCTTGCGTCTTCCAAAGGAGTTCCTGCTATTGCAGAATGAACTCTGCCATTTAGAACCATGAGTTGTAAGGTTTAGCTGAAATAAACCGTTACAGAATTAACCCAACTGTACTACTGCTAAGCATGCCAGTTATAGGGGGACTGGGTGCAGCTGGACTTAGAAGACCCTCTCCTCACTCCTGTTCTTCCATAAGTGGCTTTCATACATCACTTTACCTCTCTATGCTTTCAGTTCCATGCATGATTACATTTTCCTTATATTTGCAGCTCTTTCAGGCAGGGATTGTCCCTCTGTGACACTTGTTCAGTGTCCAGCTTCACAGGAGAAGCGAGAATGTGCCCTCACTGAGATACAGCCATGCAACTAATGATTGGTGTTGGGCCAGCAGCTGAGCCATAAACACAAAAACCAGTTGCAACTAAAACAAGCTTACAAGTTTTCATTTTTCTACACTGAAACAAAATACAGAAAAAAATTACTTTGTTCATCAGGATGAAATGGAAACTTTTTTTAGAGAATTGGAGGAAAAATAAAAGAAAAAGGACAGATTGACAGAACTGGAAGCAAAGCAAAGCCAACCTGACCAAAAGCTCAGCAAACAAAGGACTCAGCCAAGGTGAGCTGGGTTCCTCAGCATCCTCTGATGGTGATCCACATTTCCTAGGCTTTTCAGAGGAATCGTCTCGCATTCTCATTGACAGATTTTGTGGGTTAGCAGTTCTGTGGTGCCTGTGAAACTGCAGTCTTCAGCTGAAGTTTTTCTGTAGCTGGAACATTTATAGCCTCTTTTTCCTATGCAGATTTTCCAGTGTCTAATATTTAAGTCTGCCAGGACACTGGTAGACTCTTTTTATCTTGCTACCTATTTCTGGGAAACACATTTCTTTGAGATTGCTATCCCATAGCTGGCTAATGGGTTAAGAAGTCATTAAAGAGACATTCATATGCAGGCAGTGCAATTATAGAAGCCTTTTTTCCTCAGGATCCCAGAATAAAATCACCTTCAATGAAGATAATGCAAGAGATTAAAGGCCTGTTTGTTCAGGATAGATTTGCCTCTTAAATGGATTTTCCTGCCAGTGACTGAGTAACCTTAGAAGTGTGACAACCTCTTGTATGCAATATTACCTGCAAGGCTGCTGGTGAGGAAGGATAAACTCCTCATCACTTTCAATAGGGACTGCATATTTTTGTAAAAGATCAAATCAACTCAACTCTGAGTTACTGAATGAAAGGAAGAAATTCCTGGGTGAAAATCTATGGCCTTTGTTATATTTGAGGTCAGACAGGATGGTCACTTCTGAGTTTAAATCTATGAATGGGACTTCATCAAACAATAGTGGTCAACGCAATCCAGCCTGCTTTTTCCAGTAGGTTTGTTTTTCCTTTCTCTTCACTTTGGAGCTTAAGAACATGTTCATTTTTCATCAAGTCTGCAGAAAACTTTTAAGTTTTAGCTGCACCCCAAACCTTGTCTAATCCCAGGATCATGGCTGATGTATATCCATTTGCAGCCACAAGGTCTGGAAACTAAAATCACTCCTGCTTGAAGTCAAAATCATATTACTACAATTGAAAGGCAAGGATGTCTAGGTGTTCTTCTAATCCTTTCTACAATGAAAGAAAAAACATAGAAGCCATTGCTTGTGTATGGAATATTCTGTATAGAAGGCAGGAAAGTGTTCCTGTTGGCAAACACCAGCATGCAGTTTTTGTGCTTGTGAAAAGCTGCTCTGATATATCTAAGCCTGGAGGAAATGGGAGAGATGGACTGGGTCTCAATTTTGAATCAGATTTTTAAAAAATAATTATAGGGTACTATGTTTTGGGAAAATATACCTGAAATTTTACCCCAGAGCAAAGACTGAGTATTAATCTTATGGAACATTGCCAAGAATAGTAGCTTTATCTGAGATTAGATTTATTTTATCTGAAATATACCTTACCAAATATATATTGGTTCTGAGGTTATATTGCATTTATACACACTTTTAAGTCTTCATTACCTACATCCAGTATCCTTATAAGTAGACCAGCGACAGCAACAAAGACTCTTCTTTCTGTAAGCATTATAGTAAAAAAATATATTTTACTGTATGTAAATACACCAGCAATAAGACGTCATAAGGAGTGGGTCTCCTCCTTTGTGTTGCAGGTATGGAATATGAGGTTAAGGGGCCTGTGGCAAAAATGAATAGCATGTTAGTGAAAAAAATAATGTTTCCTTAATGAAAAGCAAAACTTTAACAGGAACTGACCACCTAGCCCAATAAGAAGTATGTAACATCAGGCACTTGAAGGAAAAGCAGAGGGGAAAAAATGTCAAAATTCCAACAGAGGAGGAAATGCTCTTGTTCCACCCAGTGACTCAGGGTTGGATCAGCACTGGGCCAGAGGATTCAGTTAGCCATGCTGGTGAGTGTTTAAACTCACATATCCTGGGAAAGTGTTATGACCTCTAGCATCTTTGGAGCTGGACTAGTAAGTTCTGTTCCACTCCTGACTGAGGAATCAAACTTGTACTGAGGTTTCAGGATATCATCGTAGAGGTGACTATCATGACTTGTAAGGTGGAAAATCACTTTCATGTTAAAACCTCGTTTAATTCTTTTACTGCTGAAATGGTTCCACCTAGAAACACGGTAGAAAACCTGCCTCAGAACAGCAAAGAGTGGCTGGGGGAGTAAGATGTGTCAAAAGCAAAATAGTTCTGAGAAGGAGATTCCACTGAAGCAAGGACCAATGCCCAGGATTTATGGTGGGTGGTTAGGGCAGTGTTGTGAATCGAAGAAGTCTTGGTTCAGGTGGATATACATGAAAGATAACCATTCATATGAGGTAGATCAGGGACTTGTATCTGAGCATCCCACCCTTTTAGACTTCCTTCTTTCACTGACATCAGGTGTTGAAAAGAAAACGGGTATCTACCACAATCCTGTATATTAAGAAAAATGTTCACAGGATTTTTTAACTTTAATGTGGAACACAAAGGAGTTTGATATGTTTCACATTTGCTGCAAGTGGAATTGCCATCCTTCATTCAGCTCTTTTTTGTAATGTCCTCTCATTCCTTACCACATCAGAACATTTTTAGGAGCTATATTTCTAAATTACCATCGCCATCCTTTTCCCCCAGGCATCTGAACCAAGCGAATGTGGGAAGAAGTGGGAAGAATACCACCTGGGAAACTTTAAGGGTTAAGAGACCACAGACTTCCCAGATGCATACAAAACCTCAAGTTGTATTCATGAACTGTTGTAAGCATGGCCTGAGGGTCAGGAACACATCAAATCAAGGTTTTATTCAAGTGGTTTTGAGGTTTGAGGTGAATGTTGCACTGCTCTGGTAGCATCCTGAGGGGTGGAGTGTGGGTAAACTGTGAGCAGGATTTATTTGCTCTAAGTGTATTAGTATATTCCTGAACAGAAGAATGATTATAGGGCAGCGTTACAGTAGGGATAAATGTTTTTCTATCTTATAAATGCATATGTCAATGGAGTATTTGTTGTTATTAACATTGAGGCATAGAGAATAATAAGAAAAAAAGGAAAATATCGTATTAAGGGTTTCTATTTCCCACTAATCTGGTATAAATAAAATGTCATGAATTATTTACATAGCAAACAAAGAGTTGCAAAGGCTTAGAGGGAAATGAGTTAATTCGCTACTCACATAATTTAAACTCTATTATCCAGAAGCTAATTTGAGACCACCCATTTTTTTCATTGTGGTTTAAAAAGATTAAAAACTGTTAAGAAATTGAGTTTAAACAACCCAATAATTATTCTGGTTTGGCCCTTGTATTTTTTTTTAATATAAGAACTCTCACTGATAGCCTCCAGCCTCTGCTGATCAGAGTCATTTACTTTAAAAAGTCATAGCAGGGTACGTGAATACCTGTAAGTA
>NW_009260080.1:708488-723026 GCF_000687185.1 Egretta garzetta
TTCCCTACAGAAGACTAATCACCCAAGTATATGATTTGTATGTCAGACATAAAATCTATTTTTTAAATTTATATAGTGTTTTAATTATAACAGCAAGAAAAAATTTAATTAAAGCAGATAATTCTTTCATCTACATATTTATTTGCTTTCCATATAACCTTCATGTGTACCTTCTTGCCTAAAAGCTACATAGAGGATGTTGAAAATTTCATAATGTAAAATTTTCCAAGTAGAAAATATTTTTTTAGTTGAAAAAATATTTTTTTCTTGGAATTTAAAAAAAATATTTTCTAATGAAAACATAAAAATATTTTTTTTTACCTATTCAGTTTCATGTGGAAATTTTAAAGTACTTCTGGATTCAAAAATTACAGGGTGACATTACCACTCCAGATATATCTTGATGGATATATCTTATTAGCATGTCTATTTTTTTTCTGGGATGAGAAGACTAGGTTATTTTATTGTCTCATATCTCTCCTGTGAGTGATAAATGCATCCAAGTCTCTTTCTCTACCTCTTCATTCTAGCTGGTTGCTCCAGGTTTTTCCCATTTTGCCACGATTTTTTTTTTTTTTAATATAAAAAGTAAGTTGAGATCCTCAGATGAAAGTCTTTATGTAACAGAAAAAGATTATTGCTATCAAGACCTTATTAGATTAAAAAGTTCTTTCCTTTTTGATAATCTCTTCCTTCCTTCCTGAATACAGTTTTTATGGCATCACAAATAGGCCTGGAGGTCACAGTGCGAATAATCTAAGACTAGGACTTTGAACTGTTTTTGAAAACTAAGAAGCTTGGTAGCTTTTTAACACCTCTTTATTTTTCCACATGCCCCAGCACATCTTAGCTTTGGAGCTATGCAATAAAGAACCCTCTTAATGAACTTTGGAACTTATATCTAAGCAGTTCCTTTCTTTTTTTTCCTCTCTTTTATTTTTTCTTTTTTTTCTGCCAGAAGTCTAATCTTATCATGCTAACGGCATGGGATGTTCTACAGATTTTACAACACACCTACAAATACGATCAAATCTCAATCCCCTTGTTCTCTGCACCGACGGTCTTTTCTTTTGCTCTTCCCCCCAACTGCACACCCTGAGTGGCCCCCGGCTCACTGTCGGCATCCCCAGTGCTCAGATCACACCTGGGACCCTCTCACCCATCCCTTTCAAGATTTCTGGGCAGAGATGAAAACACATTTGTCCCTTGAGTGAAACAGGAAGTTCAGCAAGTCAAAACATTGTCTCTGAGGATCTGGTTGGGGTTATCCATTTGTCAGGAGTACGTGTTTTTACCTGTATCAGCATTAAGGCAGGCAGGAGGTCTGATGCATCCGACCACAGTGTTGTGATAAAGGAAGGGAAGCGGAACTTGCCAGCAGCATACCTCAGCCAGGAGGTGAAACGGGTGAGTTCCTGCAGCACACAGGGGCAGGTATGCTAGCTAGGGCTGCACAACGCTTAACACTTTCAGGGTAAAAGCAGAAAAATACATTTTAAATGGCAAGCAAATAATGGCAGGACTAAAGAATAGAATTGCTGACTAGATCACCGTGTTTAGAGCTGCCTGTAAGTCCTCTGACAGTACTGTTGCCTATCAGAACTCTCATGACTAGTGTTCAGTTACTCTCATGACTGGTTTTCAGTTTTTTCCCCAACTTTTTGTGCTGTTGAAACCTGCTGACAGATACTGGAGCAAAGTGTGGTGCTATGAAATGTCATTTATTTTAAGGGAGAAAATGTATCCATGTCTGTATAAAAGTTAAGAAAGAAACCAAATATGAGCCCTGCAGTCCATAGGGATATGACTTTGGGCCAGACTGAGTATTTTGGCATAAACACTAAAAATCTTTTAAAAAATAATATCCCGTGGCTTTTGCACTTCCATTATATTAAACTGATTTTCTTTACTCACAGTGGGATTTCAAATTAATTTGTAATTATACACACTGTGAGGGGATGAGAAAGAAATGACCTAATTATAGACCAAAAGGATGCCCTACAGCTATCATCCAATTACTCCAACCATCTGAGCTCTTAAGCAAAATGATGGGCTTAATTCTCTCTTGGTCACATCTAGTTGTAATTTACCACTGAAAGCTATTTCACTTTAAATATTCATTCACATAATAAAAAAACCTCTATACTGATATTACTTAGAATGGACACAGATAATGAGAATGGGTCACAATCACAGATACCCTTCCAGACTTTGGTCTCACACACACACTCTGTGACCATTGAGTGAGGGAGAAAATCATGGCTTCTCTGTTGTGTCCCCCAAATGGTACTGATTAACTACAATTAGGCAGATAGAAAGCTTTTAAACCAATGGAAAACCCAAAAATGCCCACTAACAAGTGCAACCTATCTCCTAATTTCAACCTTCCCTTTTAGCAGGGGATGAAGAGTTCATGAAGAGCTACAGTTAACGTGTGAGTTAAGCAGCAGCTTTCTAATAGAACAGATTTTTACCTTTATGCAACATACTCATTTTATATTAATAATGTTTTTACTAAAATCTTCCAGTAGAACAAGACATATAATTAAGGCGAAAAAAGGAGCATGATACAGAAGAGGTCGTTTCTCTATAAAGCATCTGGTTTTTTTGTTCATTGACAGTTGCATAAACTACTTACACATTAACCCAAAATATCTTCTCTATTCTCTATTTTACTTAGACTAGAAACGCGTGCTTTTCATTTCTGACTGGACAGAAGACACAGAGTTATGCTTAGGTATTTATTTGATTTGCAGCTATTGTGTTTGCAAGTTATTTTGGTCAACACCAAGGATTTAACAAGTGTCAAGTTAAAACTGACCTGTAGGTTGGCAGACCTTGTGTACAGTTAATATCTTAGCAGTTGTTTGTAATTGCTGCCTTACCCTTTGTGTTTGGGCTGCTTTTGATACAATTGTCTGGTTAAAAGTTTGGAAGTTGGGATTATTCCTCTGGCAGAAAGATTGATGGCAGAGTCATCCCTCTTTGAAG
The DNA here is from genome assembly GCF_000687185.1 of Egretta garzetta. Taxonomy (NCBI): domain Eukaryota; kingdom Metazoa; phylum Chordata; class Aves; order Pelecaniformes; family Ardeidae; genus Egretta; species Egretta garzetta. The sequence goes on from NW_009260080.1 coordinate 711,480, forward strand.
CAACTCTGTAATAAAAGTTCAAAGCCCTGTTTCTTTGAACAAAGGTGAAATCAAATAGCTCAAACCAGTTTCCCACCTCCCAGCGCGCAGGTACTTTCCAGACAGCCCCTTTCAGTGTCTCTCCATAGATGCAGAGAGGTGCATCCAGCCGACGTGACTCTTCTCTCCCCAGCATAGACGAGGACTAGGCTTTCAGGCAACAAGCAGAAAGCAAATATCCATGTGCCTCTGCTGGCCTGCCTCCAGCCAGAGGCAGAGCTGAGACTCCTGCCAGGCCAGGAGAGAGCAGGGCTCCTGCAGAGGTGCAGAGCACCTGGGGGGTTTTCCAAAACTGCTGTCTCCTCAGGGATCCAAAGTTGATTTGCTCTATGAATGGCTCTGCTGAAACTACTTTCATGAAGGACTTCAGAGCTGTCTCGTTGCTTCCCAACCTAAGATTTTTAGGGAAGAATAAGATTAGGAAGGTGAGATAAATACTTTTGCTACAGGAAGCACTCCAGCTGGAAGAAAACACAATCTTTTAGGCGTACAAACTCTTCCTCAGCAACTTGTTCACCCTATAAACTCTATATATCCCTGGGCCATTGTGGCTATAACCACATCCATTTTACACATACTCTCATAGCCAAAACAATATTTAGTGAAGAGAATTAAAATTACTGCTGGCTCTGGCTTTGTTTTGGCTGAAAATATGTGTTTGTCTTTTGAATTTTTTAGACTGAAGTTACAGAACTCCTTTATAGATGTAGCTAAAAATATGGCAGATGGTTACCTTTAATGTAGAATGGTGGTTACTTGTAGGAGTTTAAATTCGAATCCAGGCTAGCAGAGTTCATCACTTTTGTTCAGAGCTGGAACTTTTGGTTTTCACTAGAAGATTCATTCTCAATGCAATAGCTATTCCACCATAATTTGTTGAATTTAGATATGTTCTATTGTTTTGTAATACATTGCTCCTATAAACACATATTTCTGTGTTTGGGCTTGAAGGAAATTACTTTCCTGAGTAAAAGGCTATCACTAAGATATGCCAGAAAGAGAGTATTTCTCTGAGTTGAACCCAGTTCTTGCTTCTTTAGAGATATGCTGTGAGAAGGGTTGAACCAGGTCCTTTCTTGCACAGCTCCACTAGTTTTTCTACAGATCCACTAAAACTTCCTTTTCTCCACAGTCCCACTGCTGTCACTCATGTGAACAGCCCAGCTGAATTCAAAGTAACATCTTGCATAAGGAAAAAGTTATCTGAACGGTGAAGTGATTTGAATTACACTTGTGAAGAGTGGCGCTGGTTTTGTACCTTTCAGTGAATTCTGAATTGGATATGCCTTAACACTGAGGAACTATTTAATCTGATACATGTTCAGATTGTCATCTGTAATACTGCAGACACACTCTCTGTTTACTTTAGTGTTTTTCCTTCCCTCTGCCTCAGGAAAGGTATACCTGTATGCGTACAGGTCTGCCATCTGCCTATAATTTTTCTTTCTGATAAGCTATGTGAAGAATTTGTTTGAATTTTCCAGTACTTTCTGCCTCCTCCTTTAAAAAATGGTCCTCTTTAGGCATTGCTCTGTTCTTCAGCGACCTTTTGTTCTTACATATTTTGAAAACATTTTCTGTAATTTCATAATCTTCTGTAATATCTTTATTTTGCTCTTCTTATCTGTTTTTTTAGCCTTCTTATTTATTTTTTGTTTTTCTTAATCCTTTAGGACTCCTTTTTGATTGCTTTTCTAATATTTCTTTCTGCATCACTGTTAACTATTTACTATTCTTGAACACTTAGAATTTGGTGTAATGAAGTTCTGAGTGTGCTTGAGGTATGCTCAGCACATATTTTTACTTCACTTTATTCTCTCTTTACTCTACTATAGTATACATTGCTATGCAACAACATAGCTCCAGTTGCAAACTACTAGCTATGCCCTGTTCTAAAGCAAAGTCTACTTTTATTTTTGCCAGCATTTTTATGATGATAATTAAAAACTCTTTAAAAGGTCTGTTTTTTATATGACTCTATGTCCTTGCAGAAAAGCAAGGAAAACAAATTCCTGACTCTGAGGGTCAGTTTATTCTCTTTATTAAACCTCTACTTGATGCCATGCTTGCATTTTTTAATTGCTCTGCTATGGCAGAGATAACAGGAAGTAAAGTTTTTTCCAAGCTGTGTTTATGTGTTCTAATATTCACTGACTACATTTGTTGTAATTCTTTGCCTTGTCCCAACCATACCTAGAGTCCAAAATGGTCTATAGTTCAAATAGTGGCAGATGAAATCAAGTTGCTCAGTGGGTTAGCAGAAACCCAGATTCATTGCACGGGGCAGCACACCCAGTGTAGGACATTGTGTGTGCTGGCAGTAGGTACGCTTCAAATCTGGTCACAGACCCATCCTTTAAGCGCTGGTGCAGAGCACGACTTTCACTGTGATGCTAGAATGAAGAATGAAACTGCAGCTGAAAGAATGCAGGAGGGAAATCGAGTGCCTTTAAAGTATTTGAAACTGAGGACTCGCCTGAAAACAGCTGATATGGTGAAAAACTGTTCAGTTCTGAAAATGTGGGAGAAAGCGTATTGCAAAGCTAACTTATAGGGGACAATTAAAGAAATGCAGTTAATGCAAAGATCCTGATTCTATGGTGGAAAATGATAAAATAAAATAAAGAGGGAAATATCTATAGCAGGCTAGTAATTATGTTTCTCTTTAAGAACTTTTTTTTTCTACTACGCTTTATTTTTATAGGAACAGGAATGTTCTTGTGAAACCTTTGAAAACCTTTTGAGGTCTTATGAATATTAGAGGGTTATTTTTACTTGTCTCTTTTTCCATCTTTCTGTGCTTTTTTCTTTAGTCTTAAATCAGAAATGAAAAAGAAGCGCAAACCTATATTTCAAAATATGCTTGATTCTAGAAAGAATATAAAACACTGAAAAATACATTGTTACTGGCATTTTAATTAAATTGTCTGGCTTGCTGTCATTTATTACATAAACAGCTTCACAGGTGACAAAAGAAACAAAAGAAAAAAGAAAGGCAGCATCTTACACATGGAGACTGATGGTTGATTGTCACTACGTTAGAATAGTGGACTAATTTTAAGTCCAACAAAAGTAACATGGAAACCCACATGTCAGGTGTACAAACATCTGAACAAACCCTGAACAATGTTGCACTACCAATTGTTTTATTATCTGCAGAAGTCATAGTTTTATACTGTTGAGGGAAAAAAAAAACCCACTTTATTTTTCTTGTAGGAAGATATTTTACCACTGAAATAAGGCCCACCACCCCTTGCTGAGCTTACTCCCTGCTGTTCACAGGCACAACTTGCACATCTTTCACTACTTTGCTGCAGTTCCCTCAGAAGCTCAGAGTGATATTACAAAAGCTCTTCCAAGGAAGTGCTGTATTGACCCTGAGCTCCACAGAAGTGCTAACATTAATTCTCAAGTCTTGTGGTCGTTTGGTGACTTCTCCAGTCTCCCTGTGCTTCTAGGAGCACAGGCCTACAGAGGAGCAGCTCTTCCAAACTGTTGAGGTTGGAACAAGGTGGCTCTGCTAATTGCAGATAATGGACGTTCACTCATTACAAGACATCTGTAAGTGTTTTGTAGATCACTTCCAATTAGAAGTCTTATGCTTGTTGGCTAGGAAAAAAAAATGTTTGACAGAAGCTCCTGGGAAGTAAATATTTCCCTAAGGAACAATGTGTTATCTTAAGAAGGAAAACCTATCTTAAGATTTTTGGAGGGACTGATTAAAAGCATCAGATTTTTGTTCATGACGTTTTTGACAAGAAATTTACCAGTTTACTGTCTCCTTTAGGAGTTAAGAAAACAAATTCCTATTTATAATTCTCATCCTCTTAAGATCTTCAATTTAGCAGAAGTATCTGACATGGCAGGTTTAATCATCTTTCTGCCAATTAAGGAACAGACTTTCCCAAAGGCAGTGTCTTAATTTTACCTTAATCTTCTAATTATATTGTGTGTATGTGTCTCTGTGTAAGTTTTGACTCTGATGCTGACTTCTCAAGTACTCTGTTCCTTGAGAGAATGATCTAATGCCTTGGGGGTCTTGATATCTAATTACTGAGAACTTTCCTATCTCTGCATTGTGTAGACTGCAGCTAGATATAAATCTGTGTCTTACACCAAAAAACCCTGGAGATCCCCAGATAAATACACTACTTTGACTAGCCTGGTTTGGAGGAAGAACTACTTTATGCTGCAGAGTAGTGATCTATCTTTGGTCCTCTTGTATTTTTTTTTCAAGTAATGTGATGTGAAGATGACATGAGGGTGGGATTCATCTGAGTAAATGCAAGAGTCTATGTATGTAGACCTCTGACAGCTTAGGTTCATATGAGCTTGGGTTCTGAGTGTCTTAAACTCTCTTCATAGTCAGCGTCATCAACACCGTGATTCATCTCATTCTGAGGTAGCAGTCTAAAATAGGCCAATTGGGCTCAAAGTATTGAGGTTAGAAAACTGCAAAATCTGAATGTTAGGTAAAATAGATGCCATCCTGACTTCTAGTACAGTAAATTACACTGTGTTGCACTATGAAAATCCAATACAAATTGCAAAAGAAAAGGGGAACAGCTTGTAATAGACAATATTTTTAATTGAGAATGTTTGGTACATGTTGAAACTTATAGAAAAGCAGGTATTCTTTATTATTATTATTTATTTGTATCAAATGTTGTTATATTATTTTTTGGCATTTCCCTTGTGAGCCTAAATAAATTTGAAATTATGAACTTTGTAAAGCAAAGGATCTGAAACAATAAACAAAACATTTTGATATTGGAGGAAGTTCAGAGAGGACTAACATGCATGATTAAGGGGTATAGAAAAATTGATTTATGAAGAAAGATTAAAGAAACAAAATATGTATACTGTAGGTTAACCAAGTGACGCATAAGAAGGAACATGATAACTGTCTTCAAATATTTGATGCATGTAGACACCAAGAATAGAGAGGAAATGAACATTTGGGTAAATTTCAACAAGGGAAATGTTCTGACATTAAAGTTAGATATTCTCTTGCTTTGGTGTTGCCAGGAAAGTCCTATAGGCTGCACAAGAATTGAAGCCAAAAGGTAAGATTTATACACCGTAAGAGCCGTGAAGCCAAAAGGGTCTCACAGAAATTATTAAAAAGCACTGTAGGTTTTAATACCGAATGATAAGGGCTGTGTGACCTTTTGAACTGCCATATGAAATTCTGTAGAACAATACAACACACTCAGCATTAAACTGGTGAGACATTCTAGTTTTTGTGGATTTTTCTTTTCTCACAAGAAGATAAAACATGCCATTATGGAAGATGCTGGCAGGTGAAGTGATCAACTCATTGATCCAAGAAGACAAACTAGTTCCTTTTCATGTATAAATTGGATGCTCTGCAAACATCTGAGTAACTGCTGGCCACAGAAAAAACAGTTTACTCATGAACTGCTGCATGTCTTGACACATTATACAGCTTTTAATAATTAAGCAAAAAGAAGTTCTATGTCAAGAAAGTTGCCATCAAATAGGAAGCATAAATTATGTATTCCAACACTGTGCATAGACTCCACTGATATGGTCACGAGTGGTATTTCTGTTGCCCAAGTAAACTGTGCTGGTGCACTATCAGGAGCTTATATGGCTGGAGGAAAGGATCCACGCAGAGGTCAAGTAGATAGAAACTGAACTAGGATAAAAAAGTAGTTGTAGGACCATGCACCTGGATTTACTGGAGGGAAGAAAAAGAAGCTATGTTCAGGGTGGTGTACATGCTTTTGCTTTGTGCGACACAGTGGTGGCTGTATAGATGTGCAGACACCAAATCCACCCCTTTGCCATAGGGTATGTCTAGTCCTGTGGCATAAATTTGTTTAAAAGAGTCAACTGAAGAATCCTGCTTCTTTAGTAATTTGTATAGTTTGTCAGAACAGGATTCAAATATTGTCAATCATCTTGAAATATAACTAGTTTACAGCTTGTGCTCTGAACCTATCTATCCTTTTGATCTTTTTGCCTTAAGAATGCAACTGCATGAGAAATACATTAATAAACTTTAAAGCGAATGATACATGTCAGAAAGTCTTTCTGAAAAAAATGGTGAAGGATTCAGAAGTGTTCCACGTGAAAAAAACCAAAACACCTTTTTGGAACTGGAACAGACTTTGAGCTGTAGCTGTGTTCATTTAGTACAGAATTTAACTGTAATTTCTTACTTCTTCATAAGCATTGCAGAAGCAACATCAGACATGGGAGACATATCTGCATACTTTTATGTTTCACAAATCAGCAACAGGTTAGGGTCAATAAAACTACTCAACTAAAATAGAACACAGCGAGGTTTAAGGCACCACATTGAAATTATGACTTCAAAACCTCACATTCATTGGCTGCCTGACCTCAGTGTCACTTAAAAATTATTCACTTCCCTGTTTGTTCTGAAGCTTTTCCAGGGCACATGATATTCTGTTTCTGGCCATTCTCAGAAAGGGTGACTAGGCAGGTAATGCCATCTGATTTAAGCTCTCTGGGGGTCCTGAAGGTAAGTGAGGTGGCTTGCTTATGCTGAGACCTGGGAAGTGCACTCATATCCACATAATTTAATAGGCTGAGAGAGTTGGGGTTGTGTAGCCTGGAAAACAGAAGGCTCTGGGGACACCTTGTTGCCACCTTTCAGTATATAAAGGGGGCTTATAAGAAAGACGGAGAAAGACTTTTTACCAGGGTCTGTACTGACAGGACAAGGAGAATTGGTTTTAGTCTGAAAGAGGGTAGATTAGATTGCATATAAGGAAAAAAAAATTACAGTAAGGGTGGTGAGACACTGGAACAGGTTTTGTTGGAAGTGTTTAAAGTCAGGTTGGACAGGTCTTTGAGCACCCAGAAGGATGTTTCTGGCCCTGGCAGTGGGCTTAGGCTAGATGATCTTTGAAGGTACCTTCCAACTCAAGCCTTTCTATGAATATGCAATAAAACTGGGAACCTTTCAGAAGTAGAAGACCTTTTTTACATTTTTTTTTTAAACCTCTCATTTCTGAGGAAGCACACCTTACCCACAGGGTCCCAGCCAAGCCTACATAGCTGGGCAGGTGGTGTATGCTCCAGCTGCAAAAGTGACTAAGGAGGTGGATGAAAAATGAGGGAAACTGTATGGAGCGAGCTTGTTTCTGGCCTTTGTCTTTGCCTGATGAAACTTTTATGTCTATTTTTCATTAAACAGTAGAACTAGGAATATTCCTATGTAGCATCATTACCATCTCATCTTTGTCAGTTTTACAAAAAGCTTGAACTTTTGAAGAACAGCTGAATGCCTCTAATGGTCTGTGGATCCTAACTGGATGGAACAGCCACAGTTTTCAGCTGTGTCACTGAGTGCCTAAAGTCCATAGGATGACATCATTTGAGTTTCAGCATTATGAGTTAGAAACCTCTGCAGTGTTTATGTTTTCTTTGAGTCCATGCCCTTGGATACTTAAGCTGTCACATGTTTTCTGTAACAAATGTCTAAATGTGGGTTTGGATTCTATATTGTGGGCTAAATGCCTGAAACGCAGATGTTGCATTGCCTGGGTCTGTGAACACCTCGGCCCCTTTCTGGATCTTCCTGTGGGCAACAAGGTCCCTTGCTGGAGCCCTTGGGAAGTGCTGAACACTTTTGCTGGAACTGCAGTGCCTTTTGTCCTCCTGACATCTCTGGAGTTCATTGAGATTTGCCATGTAATTCTTGAGAGCTGAATCTGGGCCTCAGTCTCCACAATGAAATATGGCTAAAGATTAGAAATACGCTTAAATGATAAAGCTCCCAGGAGCTGAAATCTAGGGACTTCTTTCAGTTCCATCTTTAATGCTGAAGTAGAAGCCAGAAGCAGCAGGGCTTGTGTTCCAGACCTCAGACTAAGAATGTGGTCTTGGCACCTAGACCAATGCCATTTATATATATATAAACAAAGAAAATATTGATAGCGAAATAATTATGAATACATAAACCTAGGACATTAGGAAGCGATGTTTATAGGCATTTTTCAGTTTATAACCACGCTTTTAAGAATTTCCTGTCTTTTGTTTTAGCCAGACACATGGGACTATTTTAATGCAGTTTTATTTGTGTGTTCTGTTTCCTTCACATTTTTGTTTGAGCAGAAAAGGATGGGCATAAAAAAGCAGCCTCCAAGAAAGGTTTACAAAGTTTATGATGCTAGGCTGTGGCAATTCCCCTCTGTGCACTTAAGACAATCATAGAAATGCATACAACATATTTTGAAATGTTATTATGACTTATTATGTAAACAGATGATGATAAAACATTGTGAGCCATTATTCAAACACAATACACCATAATTTTTGCTTTGGAGACACTATGCATTTCTGTTGTGTGCTGTATTTACAGGATTCATTGTAAAAACTTCACAAGGGTACTTACTGTGTCTTCCCATCGTCACATTTCAAAAATAATGATCTCAGCTTCTGACCATGTAAACTCTGAAACAAAAGAAGAGTCCAATTGTCTTCTTGTGTAAACAAGACTTGTTTACAAGGCTAGGCCTTCACTAGTAAACCTTGTTTGTAATATGCATTATGATTATACAGATTTTCAGGCTATACATGTGAAATCACAGTCAATGCTGTTTCCAAAATGTTTAAACCTAACAACGTAAGGTATTTGATGTAAAACCTTAAGAACCACTACCATTAGCACTTTTTTTCTTACATTGTGGGTAAGGAATAAGCTTACGGTATCTTCTTTGAGGATTTTTATTCTCTTCTCCCTGCAGTTACTGAACCCATAAGCAGTCCCTGTAAGGGAAGAAAGGACTCTTGGTGGAGGATCCCAAGGGCCTCCACTGCGTTATGTCCCGGATTCAGATTCTGTGACTCTTGAGTAGGATTCATTGCCGTTGATTGAACCTCAAATTTAGGCATATGCTTCTAGGGTGGATTAGTGGATTACTTCCCATCCAGGGTTCAGATGGGTTGTTGAAACACAAGACTATTTGAAATGTCCTAGGATACCTGCTTTGCCTCCAGCTGCCATACCAGGAAATCTCAGTTAAGAGAGAGTCCTGTGTTCTTTCTGTCAGCTTTATGTGTGCTTCAGGTGACATTAGAAATGCAAATTTAGGCAACAGTATCTACCTGATAGTGAACAAGAGTGTGGAGAAATGCTTGACTTGCCATAGAGTGGGCACCTATGAGTGGTCAGCAGAATCCTGGACAAAGATAAGGCAGGAGATACATGTTTAGTCACCTCAGAAAATGCAGGGATTGGGACAATGCTGGCTCAGTAAGGCAATTTTGGTTTAAAGACATGAATCTTGGATACTTGTAGACATCTTTGATGTCTAGGTAAGATGGATAGGATTTTAATGGAATCTTCCTGATCCTTGAGATTCCTCCCTAGTTTCTGTCTAATCCCATCAATGTCCCATCTTACCTAGATGTCACTAAATTTCTCCAAAAGTGAGCTTCTAGACATGCACAGAACTGTCCTTGTCCACAGCTGTTTGGAAGAGAGGATTGTGGTACCTCAACATTTTTCCAGTAGCTTTGCAATGAGATCCTCCTCTGTGCTGTAGAGGACTCTCCCAGCCTGAAGGTTTCAGCTGCGATGAGTGCCTTGCTGAATAATTTAAAATGCATAGGGAAACAAAGGGGATATTCTCTCAGAAACAGACTCACTGATGGAATGGTTAGAGACATAAGTCTCAGTCTTTGCTCAGGAAAAAAAAAAGGTGGGTCCTTGCAAAATGGAATAGCTCTAGCAGGAGGGTGTGCTGCTATTGGTGATCTTTTGATGCCAGATGATTTAAGGTATATTATTAGCATACAGGATGGGACACAAAACTCCTTTGGCAAAAGAGGATGCTGAACCCTACTTTTCTACAGCCTGGGTAACTTTTCTGTTTACCGAGTGGGGAAAAGAAAAGGAAAAGTTCAGAGGCTCCATTTCTGCTTTCTTGAAAGAAAGGTCAGATTCCCAAGGATAGTTGAGCTCTTAAATCTCCTCTGAGTGCACCTAGCTCGTGGGTTCTGATGGAAGCTTAAGTGCTGAAACATGATTTGGGAACATAACTTTGGTTGGATTTGCAATTTTTATGTTAGTTTCTGGACAGCGATCATAAAATCAGGGAAGAGCAGAGTTAGTGGCATTTCTCTGCCTTTTCTAGATTTCACCTCATTGGCACTTGTGCCAGAGTTAATTTTGTGGGGCCAGGGAGTATGGGCCTGCTTGTTCAAGCACAAAGGACACAACTGTAGTAAGTAACTGCTTGACCAGGTGAGGGACTGTGCTGAGCTAGTGAGCCACTGGCCACATAGAAATGTCAGTGCAGTATTATCTAACAGACCTCAGTGGACTTTATAGAAGAGAAATGAAAACCTCTTTCTTGTTGCTTTTCCCAGCTTTTTCCATTTCTCTGTATAAGTTTATAAACACCTCTAGAACCATTTGTACTGAAAATATCTCCATGTGGTTATCTTTGTTAAAGCAACTTACAGCAATGTGATCTTACGAACATTGTCAACTTTGTCATTATTTCTTTCTACAGACAAAGAAGATGGTTCTGTTTTGTATAGTTTGGGAATCAGGAAGATGTCATCCAGTGCGCTGTAAAGACAGGGAATTTATAACAAATAGTTTCATAATAGTATCATAATAGTTAGTATCATAAGAGATAACAAAGAAAATGCAAGGAAGGAATTCTGAGATTCAGAAGGACAAATTCTTATTTGTGTGCACTCCAACATTTCTTTTGAGATTAATATAGAGCACCCAGCTATACGTTCAGTTTAAATTGCAAGAAGTTTCTCATTCTCATTCATCTCTTTCAACACAAGATAAAGAAGAAAATAGGTTTTACTTTATACACATATCTGCATGTACACAGATGCGCAGGACACAAACCATTTCAGAAATGATAGTTTCCTCTCAGTCCAATTAGGTGAACTGAATGTGGTTATATTATAGTTCTCAGGGCTCTAATTACACATAAAAACTTCCAAATCATAACACATGTGGTATTTCCATCCAAAACAAAAGGAGAATTATTAAAATGTGGTGGGATTTCATGTAATATTGGCAGACAGCTTAGATGGCAATAATTTAACACTTGCACCATGAAATTACATTCACTTGGTGCAATTCTTCAGACCAACAGCAGACAGTTGTATTTTTTTTAGTAAGAGCAGGGAGATTTAATTACTTCAGTTTAACTAGAAAAGCCTTTCCATTGCTTGATGACAAAGGCAGTAATGCTGGCACAAGTTTGCAGATAGTTTGCGAGCCTACTTTCCATATTCTCCATAGCTCTGCTTTAAGGCATCCAGCTTTCTGAAGGCCATGAACCACCGCATAGATTCTTCCACAGATTCCAAGCAATGTGTGTAAATTCCAGTTGCTCATAAATCATTTTTTTGAAAGGCAAGTATTATGACTGCTATAAACATTTGAAGTAAGTTGCCAAAATCTTCAGCATTGTGTCTTTCTGCACAGAATGTATACAAATTATACTACTACTTCTCCTCACAGGTTCTTCCCTT
>NW_009260080.1:723073-763423 GCF_000687185.1 Egretta garzetta
TCACCAGACACAACTACAAAAATACATTTGATTTATGTTGCCATGAGGTCTGGTAGGACAGAATTACTAAGTTTTCATCCAGAAACATATTTTTTCCTGACAGTTAAAAGAAACTTGTAGCTAGAGTTCTATCCTGAGGCTACATATACAACTAACTTCAGATGTATATATAAGTAATTAAAATAAGCATCTTCTACACTTGGTCAGACCAAGATATAAAGGGACAGATGGAAGGTCTCTTTTATATCCTGGCAGGGTGTTTTGATGAGAGTTGCTCTATGCAAGTTGGTAGAAGGGGAACAGTGAATGGGGATTAGACAGGTAACAAACAAATGTGTACTGGAGACAAGGAAGGCTGCAAATGTGGGAGAACTGTAATTAGGGCAAAATGGGAAATTAATTCTAGGCTAACATTATATCATACATGTGCCTTTCCCTAATTAATTAGGGAGATTTTTTAATATTTATCCCTGGATTTGGACATCTATTTCTTTTACGAAAGAATAAGCAGTAGATGTGTCCTGATTTCATTATCTCAGTATTATAGGGGTACATTATCACAGCCCAGGAACACGTCTTCCCTTTACTGTACACATGATACCTCTGAAACAGTAGATCTAGAATTCAGTGCAGTGGAAATTATCCACATTTCTTTATGCTGCATAATCATCCACTGATCTGAATTTAAGGGCTAGACGCAACTCTCAGGGGCGGAAGGGAGGGGAGGAGAAGGAGAAATCCTCCTACAACCAACCTTTTTGTATTTACACTTGAAATGGAAAATACAGATGTTGCAGAAATACACATCTGGGACATTGTTTCCATATTTTTGACAGACACTAATTTTCACTGCTTTTCAGCTAAGTGGCTTAAAATCAACTTCTTCCCTCTGCCTGAAACTCTGAGAGTTTCTGAAATAAAATCATGTGAATACATTTGCTGATCTTGCAGACTATGGAGTTGTGCTTATTTCCTTTCTCTTCTCCCCAGAAGCTTTGCAGGATTCTTGTCTGGGTTATAGGGTTTAGGGTATTTTCTTCTTTCACCACTGTTCCAATGCTCCATTTGCAAAGTGTTTAGATTATAGCAGACGCGAACTTCCTCTGTCTCGGAGCCAGCCATGAATCAGGCTGAGAGCTGGGACCACTGGCTGTCAGAGGGCCCTGAAAAGGTGCAGCTTAAAAATAACAAGTGTTTGACAGCTCAGTTTACAAAACAGCAGATTGTGGCTATATTGTACTATGGAGCTACATATGACATAATAACTAGGGACTTAAAGTTATTTAGTCTTTTTCCTCTCACCATAATTTCCAATAAATAAATCTCTGTGGGACAGGAGGTCTGGTGAGTTGTACAATACTTGCATTTTCCTCACCACAGCTTGTCCTCTCTCTTCTCCATTTTACGCGTTAAAAAAAAAAAAACCCTCAGTGCCTGGTAATCACAGTTCTATAATGTTTCCTGTTGAAAGAGACAGACTAATGTGAAGATAAATACATACAGTTTTGGGTTTTTATTAGTCAAGGTATTCATTATAAGTCTTCCTATCAAAATCTCTTTAGAAATTTCTTAATGGACAGAGCTTAATATTGTGTAGTTAGAGTGAAACACAAGCAATTATTTTTAAGGTTTTAAATGGTGCTTTTGAAAAAGAGCTATTCCTGTGAGTTTTATTTTTCAAAATCAATGGTCAGAGGTTTCATAAATGTGGATTCGTGCACACTGAAAAAAACCTGAAGTGAATAAAATGTGACTACTGGAATGTTCTTCTTTCTCCAGACAAAAAATATGATGGAATGAATGAAAGAACGACTTTACATTAACACATTTGCTAAAGGAGAACTAGCTATTTTTGCTGCATTCCCCTTTCAATAAAAAATGGTAAGAAGTGCCAACATTTTCTTGATCTAATTTTCCTTTTACTAATATTTAGGCTTTCAAAGAAACCCAAGGGATATGCTTGCTCAATTTCCATTAGACATTCAAATCCCTTTGCTTTTGAAATCCCATGTCTAATTTCTACTTCATTTCTTTCTTTGAAGACCTTGATTCTTTAGCATCTCTTTACACTCATTTTTACTGTAATCTTAAAATAAATAGATTAAAGTTTGTGATATATTTTACAGGTAAAACTGTAGGAGTCTAGGGTTAGAAATATCTATACTTGAAAATTCTTTTTCTTCATCCACTTCTTTGGAAAACAGGACACTGGATATGATGACTACATCCACAAAGGTTGTATTGCATAATACAGACATGGATTGATTTTAGATTCAGCTATCTTCAGTTAGGTTCACCATCTTAGGCTCCACCTGTAGACTATGAAGAGAAACAGGATTTATTACAGCATGGTTTCTCTGAGGTATTTTAAGTGTATGCTTTAGGATGATGTGACTCACAACCTGAAGTCCAGTGTCTGCACTGAATAGATCTCCATTGACTGCCAATGGAACTCAGGATGATTAATCGTGTTGACATCTACACTGAGCCAGATTATTTCTACTCTTAAAGCTGAAGTGGCCTTAAAGTCTATGAGAATCTTTAGCCTTGAGCTGAGCATTTTCAGCTTCTCATTGCCACCAAAATTGAAATGAAGGGCACCTAGAGGTATTAGCTGATGCTTTCAGAAGAACGACAGTGAACCATAGGGTTTAGGCCCCATGTCTTAACATTTGTGGAGTTGATACAGAGCAAATATACATGCCTTGGGGTTCCATGCTTATGTATAAAATGGATGGGTTTATTTGCTCTCTACAAGGACAGATATAGCTTTCAGATTTGGTAAATGCAGAAAATAACCTGATTATGTGAAGGCAAGGGGCTAACTTGACTTGGGTTTCTGACTCTTAGAAATTAGCCAAACCTTAAAATCTTATCTAAGGATTTGAGCTAAATTATGTTTCAAGGACAGGACTGTGATGCCCTTTCTTTGACACTTTCAGCTTCGGGTAATGCTTGATTAACTAGATGGCCCCTGCACTTCTATTAAAAAGTGCCCAAAAGTATTGCTACTATTGCAGGCTTGTAGAGTAAGTCTGACTAAGTAATTAGGACCAACTTTTTTTACAAGTTATCTGGATGTTGAAGAAATGCAGTGCTTAATATGCAACTTTCACTAAAATAGCTGATGTGATTTAGTGGCCTAAATACTTTTGCAGATCTAACCCCTGGACTCTCCTCCTGTCTAAATTCACTGGGATTTTCATAGTCACTACCTCAGAAAGTGATTTTAAGTGTTTGTGTACTAGATGAAAATACTTTAACTTAAAGTATTGGGTATAATCTGTCTGTATTTGAGTTTGCTTACCTCTATAAGGAAATAAATAATGCTTACCTCTATTTTTTGAAGTCCAGTAAGGGTTATAATATACTCTGAAATGTTAGTAGTAGATTATCTATCTTGAATACAGCTGACATGACAGTAAAAGGTACACCAAAACCAAAAGTAAACAAAATAGTTTCTAATAGTTATTTTTTTGCTTTTCTTGCTTAGAATAAAATTTTTTTTGGAATACATTTTAAAGGTTTTCTTTAAATAGAATTTTGAATTAATTATTTTTATTTATTCTATTCAATAATGTCCTTTTCTATCTTTGTCCAAGACCTGCATTCACTTCTTTATAATATTTTGTGTAATGAGTTAATTTTTGCTTCTCTAGATTTACATTTGGTTTTAAAAATAATTCTTCCTATCGGTTTAGAGAGGAAAAAAATCTATGAATATACCTGTGCACTCACAGGGTTTTAGTACTTGACAGTTTTATTAAAAACAACAAGTACACACAGTCTTAGCATTGTTTCTAAGATGTTACTTACCCTTGTCTGTGAAATATCAGCAAAGCAAAATGAGACATTGGGGTTTCAATTTGCCAAATGTGAGAGGTTATAAAAACAATTTTTCCCGCACAACATATTTATGAAGAAAATGTACTTCAAGAATAAGAAGTCAGAAAAACTGGCACATTTAGAAACAACTGCAATAGAAGTTCGTTTCTTATAAACATTCAAGGTCATTCTATTTCCTGTTTTTTATCAGAAAAAAAAATGATTGCTGCTTCTCACAAAATTTCTTTACAGCTTTTACAAAGCTTTTATATTGCTAGATTTAACTTGGGAATGAAGAGCAATACAATTATTGCATCTTTTTTGATAATCTAAAAATAAGGCTTCTAGTTCAAACTAGTCAGCTAGCGCTTGTTGTAGAGAGCAACAGTCACCTTGAGAAGACCAGTGCAGCTGCCTGGTCTTTGATACCTCTGCAGAGACTGGATCACCCAGCTTCTGAGTCACTTGGTCTAAGTCAGAAGAGCCCAACCAGACACTGACAGGTGAAGGTAAATACAATAGTTCCTAGAAAACAAAACCCCACTCAAAATAGTAATTCCACTGAATATTCTATTGAGGGATTAAACACTGAACCAAACTGGCATTGGATGTTCTCTCCCCTCCTCAGAAACTCACTCTTAAGTGGCTTAACCTTCCACAGTGGTCACCTTCCTGAACTAAAGGTAAATGGTCCTGACTTTGTTGGTTTTGGGTTTTCTTCTTTTACTAGAATTACATTTTATTTGTGTCTATTGTCTTTTTGTGTATTGTTTTTCATTTGTAAAAAGAAAGAAACAACTCTTAAGATCACAAATTAGGAGGAGGAGAGTCATCCTTAATCTGTTTATTTTGACAGAGAGAATGAACTACTGTGGGGGTTAAAAATATTTTTTAAAAAATCAAGGTAATATAAAGTTCTTTCCCTTTAGGTGGCTCATAGGAGCAGCTGCATTAGAGAAAAAAAACCAAAAAACAACAAACTAAACCAAAAACAAAACCCCAAGACTTTGGGAAGAGAGAAATTGGGAGAAAAATAACATAAAAATAAACATTTTTTTTAACTCTCCCTTCAGTAAAACAGCTTTGAAAACGGGGACGGGGACATGGGTTAAATTTCTGTTAAATTCATTAACCTTGAGAACATCCATAGAAGTCATAGGATAGGTCACCCAGGACACTGAATTAGGCCTCAAATCTTTCCCAGGGTAAAGCTTTTCCAGCACTTGCAGCATGATGTCAATGCAAAGCTTTTCCCAAACTTCCTGGAACAGTTACAGGCAAATCACTAGAGACACAAAAAATACCTGGGGCCTCAGCCAACAGCATTCCTCTATGAATACTGGTATCTCAATTTGCTCTTTATTTTTCTTAATTTGCATTATGCAATTTTGAAGATTTACAGCCAGCTAGACTAGGAAAAATAAAATAAAGCAAGGCCAGAGCTGAAAGTGACAGCAACCCTTTTACTGCGTAGTGGACATTATTTTCTGCTGCAAACTCAACTACTTTACAACGAAATCTCCCCTCTAATCTTCTGTGATGTTGCAAAAAGTCATCAACCTCTCAGATTATATCTTATCTGTGGCTTCTATAATGAATGTTTTAATCCACTGCAGCAACAGAATAAACCATAATTATATATATTTTAGACTGAGGGTATGTTTCCTTAAAAATGTATCCTATTTTAGTATGAAAATCTCAGCTTCTTAAAACAAACAATCCATAGACTACATGATCATTACTCTATATTTTGTGTATGTTGTCAAAACTTCCAATAGCATTTTAAAGAAGTACCTCAAAGTAATGTTGTTGTGAAGCCTATTGTGGATAATCTATGTAATCATGAACAACTGACTCTAAAAGGGAAGGTTATAAAAGGCACAGAGGGCAGTTAAGCATGTAATTGTCTTTAGGAGATAGTGGGAATTGGGCATGTAACTCCCATCTGTACTTTAGAAAATCTCCCCTAAAGACAACCAACCTGTGGTTATGTAGGATCCACCAAGAGGACAGCAGAGCCTTCTTGGAGAGCTTTTACCTTGAAAGCAACACCAGCTCCATAACAAGTTTCATACAAATGAAGAGGGAAAAGGTGTGTAGATTTGGCCCCATGGGAGCAATTCCTTAACTACTTTCCTGCACTTTATGTCCCTGATACTATCAGTCATAAGAAGTGGTCAACGTTAGCAGAGTCTGGGAACTTTCCTTCAGCTCCTTACACATGAAAATATTAATCATTCTGGGTGTAGTCAGCCCCCTGCTTCAGATGATAATTTATTTCAGTTTTGTTTTGAAATATAATGTTTCCAGCAGTTACAGCTACAGCTAGACCTGGGTCTGATCCCTGAGCTGTCTTCCCCTGCCTTGTTTGTCAGCTGCACTGGAGAGTGACTGTACAGTTGGCTCTAGCATGGGAGCTCTGGGCTGTCTCTTCCAACTTTGTTCGCAACCCTAAGCAACCTTCAGCTAATGGTATACTAGCAACAGTGTGTTCTTTCTTTTTGCTTGGAAAAATATTCAAACTTTAGGTTCTCTGCACTTCTCTGCAGAGGATGCTTCTGAAGCCTGAAGTTTTTTCCAGCTAAACTGAAATCCAGTTCAGTGTCGTTCTTGGAGGTTTTTTGGTTGATTTTTTGTTTGTTTGTTTGTTTTGTTTTGTTTTGTTTTTCTGGTGATCATCTAAATTTCAGGACTATGCAACCACCTGTGTGCAGGTGTTCTAAAATATTTAAACATTAAGGATTTAGAAAGATGGCCTTCCTTTGGTCTCAAAATGGCAATCTTTACGTGAACCATAGCGGTATTCTGGAGAAGGGTGCCATATAAAAGGGTTTTATAACATACTGGGGTTTTTTTCATTTGCTTTTGTGCTGCAGAGCTGTCATACAGTCTCAGACGTGGAGCAGTAGTCTGCTGTATGAGGTGCTCTGTGTACGTGAAACCAAGAAGCAGGCCTTGATAAACCCAGCAGAGCTAACTGAAATCCCAAATAAAAGACAACGTCTTGTAGGGACAACTTCTGCCCTCATTTAGAAACAGTGAATTCATTGTGATCGGTTACCAAATTTGGCCTTAGAAATAGTCCATGTATTTTGTCTGTATATGTCTGGTTTATGTATTTTAGCTGTGTTTACTTGACAATAAAGGCAGAGAAGTCTTCCTCTTGAACTCACTGGAAGTGTTGGCTCTGACCTCTTTTAGAAAAGAAACAGACCAAAAAAGGTGATTGTTTTCTGTCCTGAATTCTGTTATTATTTCTAACCCAAATTGTGATTCTTAACTGCCCTGGGTATAATTGGACTGCATACACAATTATTTTTTTGGAGGGAGAAAGCTCACAAGGTCCACAAATCAATTATAGAGAAGTCAATACACACTGCCACTCATTGCTCATTTTTTTTTAAGACTCGTTCACCTCCAAACCTTCTCAAATGCATATCACAATAGGAAACTGGGATGTGAAATTAAAATACACAGAATTGACGGGATGAAAAATGAAACTGTGGCAAAAAGCAGAAATACAGGTAAAAACTGTAAAGTATGAGCAGGGGACTGTGACTGAGAATGAGGGAAGGAGTTGAAAGATGTGCAGAAGAACTCAGCTATTGCTTTTAAAACTGACATTTTTTCAGTCTTTCTAAATCTGCATCCTTACGGAAGGGAAACCCCCAGACAGAGGACAAACAATGAAGATTGTTGATGAAAAAGATCAGGGACAGTTGGGAGCTAGACCTGCTGTGGGATTGCTTCACTGCCCTCAGCCTGACTTTTCCAGTCTGCAGCAGTTGGACACGAGCCTTGCTGCACCAGGATTGCTGCTAACAGCTGGAGGGACGCCCTTCCCCCTTCCTCTCCCTTCACCAGCAGAAGAGTCAGTTTTAAATTTGTCAAATGTGGGTGAGAGAGGAAAAGAAAAGGTTTTCACTATTTCTAGGCTGACATATAGATGACTAAACTGGGAATCTTTTTTATTTCTAGCAGAAAAACATAGTGACCGATAAATAGTATCTCAGAATTAGAAGGAGTTTTGCCCTGAGTGCCTCCTCCAGAGTGGAGCTTTGCAGACGCACCGGGCTCTGAAGCTGTAGATTAGAAATATGATGGAAGGATAGGGTTTTGCAGAAAACCAGTTAGATAGAGAAGGAACTGAGCATTACTGATTTCAAACAAATAGACGATACAGTGGTGTTTCTGAAGGCTGAGAGAAATACAATCTGCTGGTTCCTTCAGCTGAGGCTTAGTGATGGCAAATATCCCATCATGGAATGCAGAGGGGAGAATAAAAAAAGTTGTTGTGTTGTAATTCATCACTTGTGATCACATTAACACCATCAATTTTGATGCCTGCTAGACACATCTAGATCCATGGGTGAGTGATTCATGAAAAAATAAAACCCCAGTCAATTACTTTTCTCCTTTTTTTCTTTCAATGACTCATCTATATGCTTAACACAATGTTCTGGGTGAACATTCACTTTTTTTCCTTAATTAATTTATAATAGGATTCTTTGTTTTTAAGTTCCAAAGCAACTTGTAAATGGATTTGAGCCCCTATGAAGCCATTAGAAAGCATGTGACATTCAAAATTCAAATTGGTAAATTAAGCATCAAGGTCACAGAATAACATGTACTTTTTTAAAATGATGACATGACTTATTATTAAAATTACAGTTACTATGAGAATATTAGTAATTATACAGACACATCTCCTTCTCTTGAATATTCCATAAAATCCTTTCAGATATTCAGTTTTGGCATGTACATGTTTCTTGTTGCAACAGTTGTAAGTTCACTTGTTCTGAAGTTAGAAGGAAAACTTGGTGCTGTTCTATCTATCCCTTTGTATAATGTTGCGCTTAGGTTCTTTATCACTAATATTTTGCTCAGGTGGTTTCCTGTGTGGCTGCAGTATATCTTTTATAAAGACATGTTGCCTTAATGTCAAGACAAGTAGGAGAGCAAAAGAATTACAGGCGCTACCTTGCCTTTGAGAAGCTTTACTTCAGATTTACAGTCTCCCATTTGGTAACGCCAGGGCATCCTCTTGCTTGGCCTGTTCAGGCTACAAAGAGACTTGAGAGGCAGGCATGTCCTTTGGGAACAAAACTCCCAACGGCACCTGTGATCTCAGTCAGGATTTAAAATAAGAACTGCACAGGACTCAAGCCAGTGTAGAAACCCACAAGCCAGAGAGGCCTGCACTTAAAACATTTAAAGTGAGTAATCCTCCCTAGCGAGTAAAGTTCCTGAGTGAGAACAGGCAAGTGACACTGGCCTGAGCAGAAGGTTTTGCAGGGTGTACTTTTCCTTTAAGCCTTTTGGTACATTTAACTCTCTTTTCTTTATTATCTTCATGTTCTTTCTTTCCTTTTTCTGGTAACACAAAACATTTCATATCTTTCCTCAAGAGAGCTCCCTTCCCTTGTTGTTACTTCAACTTATAAATATGAAATGAATGTTGCCCAAAACCTTGTATGTCCTGAGTTACATTGAACTTCCAGAGGATCTTGGTATGTGTGGGAGGAGATAATTCCATTGTTTGGAAGAGAAAGTATTTTGGTAGCATAAAAGAGTCGGAGTTGATTCTTTGGCATAACTTAAAGCTAGTGTCAGCTGCAGGTCAAGACACATATAAGGTTTTCTTAAATGATACTAATTTTACATTGCTATTTTATCCTTTGTGCTCTTACCACAAGCTTAGAGTAGCTTGTAGACATCTCTAACACTGGGTTACCTATGCTTTCCTTCCCTTGTGCAGTTTTGTTGCCTCTGTTGATATAGACCTGCATCTGAGTTGTTATCCACTATCAACTTTTCTCACTCACACATTTGCTCATGCTTTGGGTACATTCATTTCTGGACATTGTAGATATGTAATCTACTTTTCATAGACAAACATAAAAATCCCTCCAACCTAAAACCAACATGTGAGCAGGACGATCGGAAAGGCTGTGGCTGGTTGTTTTGCAGGATGACACTTAGCTTGACAAGAAAAAAAAAGTGCGTGGAAGTATTTCTTTCACTGAAGCTCTCTGAATGAAGCTCTTCTCCTGTATGATCTCTGCTCCTAGTTTGCCTTGATTTTCCTGTGTAAGAATGCATAATGCTCTCTCACTTTTAGCATGTAAACATATTTTTATCAAAATAACTTCTCAACACTTTTTCCCCAACTTTTGGTATTTAACTTAAATAGAATTCTGAAATTATCTAAGCCATATCACATAAGAATCTGTGCCATAAAATACCTTAACATCTATATCATGTCTTCTATAATTGCTCTTTAAATGTAGGATGTGGGTACTGGATGCTGTATTTGTTGATGGTCATTCCATCGCTACCTATTCTCTCTCAGTTCTGGAATAAACTCATTTAGATCCCAAGTTTGCTCCCTTTCACGTCAAAATAGGAGAAGTCAGAGTGGGAACACTAGAAGGCACGTCCCTCTTGTGTCAGCTTTACTGTTATGGGAATTAAGTAACTGCAGGGCTTTACCATAGAGCTACAGGAAACTCTCTTTTATAAGCTGGAGCAAAAATATTTACCATAGTCCAGGCCCTGAAACAAACTGGACATTCAGCAAAAGATGACAATTTTCCAGGTGAAGTTAGGAGTTGAGAGAAAAGGTTGCAGCTGTTGCATCTTCGTTGGATATCTTGAAGCAGGTAATGAAGACTGATACTACACGGATATGTGAATCACTAGTTTGGTTGTATGAAAAATTGCCAGATCCAGGAAATTTAGTTCACTTGGTTGCTGCTAGAGTCTTTTTTGTTCAACTAAAAATGTGTGTAATGGAGAATTTGGTGTTATTGCTGGCATTTGAACTGATTGGATTTCTGTTCTGACAGCCTTTAGCAAGGTGTGATTATTAGCTTGATCAGTAAGCAAGGATATAAACATTAAAAAGGCTTTCCAAATAAATAATCTGGTTTTGGGCATCATATTTTTTATGTGACTTGAAGCAATACATTTTAGAAGTCCTCATCCAGTCAGCTTGTGCTGAATTACAGTGAATAAATTTCTAAGCAGAGCATTCATGCTGCCAGTCCTGTAAATTACTAAGCATTTCATAAATATGATAGACCAAGCAAAGGACTGAAAATCACTGCAATTTCAAATCCTGTGGCCTAAGGTTTTATTTGTGTACCTGCACTTTGCAGAATATTCAGGTTTATCTTTAGGTGCATACCGAAGAAAATCTCTTTATTCCTACTTATTTCCTCTGTCTTATTTAGCCTGATGTGGACTTTCATGTTCTTTTGCACACAAAACGCAGCAATTTTATGGGGTATCCATAACCTGATACTTACACCACAGACAAACGCTGACCTTTATTTTAACTGAAATTGGTGTCTAAAATCCTAGTTCCTTACGTTTCTAGTGTACATTTCACAGGTTTAATATTATATATATATGAAAGGATGAGTGTCTTTCATCCACCTTTCCCACTGAGAGGGTAACCTCAGAGACTGTATGTCTGTGTTGACAATATTTGAAACATATTCCCTTCCTTGGGAAATTTGTCTGTAGGCAGGTTATTATTGAAATGTCTATCCTAATGCTTACCCTATCTTATTTGTGTATCAGTCTGCAAGCACGCAAATTATTACCTAGACTATTACTTTGACAGGCTAAGATGATGCTAGTCCTGTCTTGAATTTATTTCAAGACCTACTGTAAGTTTTTTGGCAGTTAGAAACATGTTTGTATTCAGAAAAGTTAGCAGTGTGGGGATTTCTCAAAGTGACCGAATTCCTCAGCACATTAGGTATGAGAACAGGCCATACGGGAAACCAGTGGAGTACTGCACACAAGCAGGTTATTTGCTTCAGATTACCTGGAAACTATTGAGTTATGTGATGGGAAGGTACCACCTGAAAGCACTATTCTCATCCATTAATAGTCCTTGCTTGAGTCAAGGACAACTGTACTAGAAACCTGTCCTGCTGCCAAAACTCATACCCAGGAGTGAAGATCAGCACCAAAAACTCTACTCTAGCTGTTCTTTGGGACACCATTCTTAGCAGTGTTGCTTCATAGTTCTCAAGGGTGAGATGCAGATTTACCTCAGCCTTTACCAGGCTTATGTTTACATTTACAAAGGACTTTTTTTTCCTTTTTTTGGTACCATTTTTACCCAAGCTTCTCCATCATTATGTCTCTTTTTGATTAATTATCCTTTGATTTTATACGGCCCTTACAGAGCCATAGCAAAGGAGCATTTAGATTTAAATAGTTTTGGAAAGCAGGTCGGTTTTCTATCCATTTGCTTCTTCCCCTCGGGCCCACTAAGCTGCCTTCCTGCCTGGCGGGATCTGGTGTTAGACCTCGGGAAGAATCAGCTTCCCACAGCCAGCTTTCCTACGGAAACTTGGCTTCCTCGAGGAAACAGGGAGAGAGCACCATCGAAGTAGAGAAACCATATTATTGTCTGCTGGAGCAACTCAAAGAGTGACAAGCACTGCTGGTAAAGCACTTTGTCAGCTAGGAGCTGCCCTGTTGAAGGCTGTGCCCATGCGCATCCTGCAGCAGGAAAACTGCCCCGCTCTCTGAACGCAGCCCCCGTGGAATCCTGCGCTGGGGAAGCACCGTCGCTGGCACGCGTGAGCCTGGTAATGGCGCAGCAGCCGGATTTCAGAGAGACCTTGTGAACTGGCAGACACAGAGAGAGCAGAGCTTTGGCACTCATCCAGCCCCAGAATTGACGGAACGGTTTCCTCACGGCGCAGCTCCTTTCTGCCCTGCCACCTCCTTCTCCCACTTAATTAGGCTTGGTCATGGCTACTTAATATTTTGTCTTCTGTTTCTGGATGCTGGTGTTTCAAGATATTGTCAAGTCCAATAAGACTTTGCATCTGCTTCATTAGTCTGTCCTGTGACTTCCCTTGGGCAGTAAAGTCAGAACTCCATCGGAGATTTCCCTTGCAGCCTTACTGTTGGCTCAAAGACTTTTAGAGCTGCCTATGGGAACCTGGGGATATACAGAAAAGGTTACCTTGTTCCCGTTAGCATTAACAAATACCAATGTCTTGTCATTATGTGCCCTCCTTGGGTTACTTCTATTGTGTCTGCAACTGCCTATATTATTTGTGCGTTAAATATAAGAAATGAATAATTTTTGTAGGACTCATTACATTTTATTCAGCTAAGAAGCCAGTTTGTGTCCAGCCAATAGAAGCATTTATTGTAAGGGTTATGTATTCTCTTTAAATACCTAGTTTCAAACTATGGAAGTTTTATCAGACTGAGTAGCAATGTCCTAGGCTGAACCCTAAAAGAATTGCGTCTGCTGCTTGCTCTTTATGCCTATAGTGTTGTAGCTGGCACTGATAACTAACAGCAGCCAGCAGGTAATAAAACCCATAAGGAGAAATTAAAGCTGTTCTTGAGACAGATTTTGAAGGAGAGGTGGACTTCCTTTACCGATCTAACTTTTCTTCATTAACAAAGCATCTTTCTAGATAGTTCATTAAACTAAAAATATCCTAAATGGTCAAGGTTTTGGGCCCTTCAGGAATGTGAGAGATCCTTAATGACAGGCTGATTTTTACTGTTGGTGGCAGAATAAAGCAGACATGGGGCTGCCAAAATGGTAAAGACTGAAATCGCATGAGCCCACATAGTTACATAGGAACTGTTGATCTTTCTAAATGCTATTTCCCTGTCTGTTGGTACAAACTCCTATCTGAATAGGTTGAATTATTCAACTGTATGCGTTGCAGGTGAATCTAATAAAACCACACCCCCAATGGCTAAGCAGATAGCTACATAAATATTAACGAACTGCTATGGCTAATGACCAATTTCTGGTATCCATTGCTCAGCCTCCCCTTCTTTGTGGTGTTACTTCCTTCATAGAAGCAAGATAACATCCAGACATACACTGAAGTGACAACCACACAAACCACAGGAACAGAAATATAGCTACTTTCAAAGATAGGAGGTTTAATATATGAGTCTTTAAAGGATTGTGATCCCCATCAGCAAAAAAGCCCAGTGCTTTATGAAGGAATGGTTTTCTTCCTAAAGTAAAGCATATAGAAATCCAGCTAACCACCAGTTTCATGAGTTCTTAACTTAGCAAAACTATCAAGGCAGACAGAAGGCAGTTTCTGTTTTGCTAGACTAATTCCAAACCACCAAAACCCTCACCCCCAAAGCCCTAAACAAAAGAGAAATTTTTGATATAATGTTGAAAAAATCCTAATGACTCCAAGTATATTGATAAAGAGGGCCATGCCAGGGACATGTTCATAAAGCAGTATTTGTAAAAAAGGTTTTCAAAGAAACAAACAAAAACAGATATTTTGGTATAGTGTTGGCTTAATAGCTGAAAAACTCCTGTTGCCCTTGCCTCTGTAAAATGGGTAGTTCCTCTACATGTTTGTTATGCAGGCTATGTAGCATGGTGACATGTCCCCAGATTCAGAAGAGAAACACCTGCCTGCACTGCCTATCTTTCAAATAAGGAGCACAAATGAAGCTAAATAGATAAATGGACTTTATCTCCTGTCTGTGAAATGCTGTTCACCAGCTGGGAAACAAGACGGTAGTTTTGGATGATGCATATCTGTCAGCTGTGAACTCTACCATCAGATGAACTGGCTGTTAATTACACGTAAACCCATAAACAACTATCAGATGATTGTAGACTTAAATCATTAATACTGAGCAAGGCAAGTTTCAAACAAATGGCTTTCATGTGAAAGGTTACAGAATTCATGTAAGCCAAAAGAGCAGTTGTCCTCCAGGATGCTGGTTTGGTTTGTTTGTCTTTTTCCCTTTTTATTGATGGGCAGAATTCCTGGAAGGCCTACACTTTTTAGGCATTTTAGAAGAGCTGGTGTTTTCTAACACTAACCAACTGTTCCCTTTTCAAAATTACAGCAGTTCCAACAGTGACTTATCTTTCTTGTCTCACTTTTTAAGACATAGCTCTTGCCCTATCACCAAAGCTATAGGCTGCATTGCTTGTATTCATAAAAAAAAAACCCAAAATGGTTTTCTTTCTTTTACTGACCATCTATTTCCTTGACTATTAAGGATGCAATACTTTCCTTTGAAAGTTAAGGGAATATGTTTTCCTTTTGTAGAAATCCATATGTTAATTAAGGAGCTGCTCTAGAAAGAAGCTCTTTCTCTTCTGTAAAAGTCCAAGCCAATTTCTTCCTCAGAGCCCTCACTTTTGGAAATTAATTCTAGTTACATGCCTAGGAAACTATTCAAGGTATAACAGTCCTCTAGCCAACAAACTTGACAGTATTCGTTTAAATATACAAACAAAATATGTTCCTGGTGAGAGAAGAACTTGTTTGCTAACTTTTTTCTGGAATACATCTTTCCACTTTGTTATAACCCTCCTGTTCAAAAGCAGAGGATTATAACACTAATACCAAGACAAGCTGTGGTGATTCAGACACACAGCCACAATGCTCAGAGTGGGCTAAACAAAGAATTATTGACGTTCACCATCTAAGCACTAAAAATAAACCAAGTTTTTGAAGTTACTTATAAACAGCTTCCACTAGGACTTCAGTTAACATGAACTCATAAATATTTCAAGTTCCAAATATGTGAAAATGAGTCCAAAATTGACTATGAATGATGAATTTTATGACTTAGATATGATTGAACTTGAAAGAAAGCATATGTTATTGCTTAGTGTTGTTATTGTTACTTCCATCAGTAGCAAACGCATCCAAATTTGGATATACAGAATTATTTTGTTTCAAAGAAAGAAGAAGGGAAGACAGAAAGGGTGAGCACTGAAAACTGGTCCCTCAAACCCAGAATCCTAACAAGTAAAAGCCTGCTTTTAGAGTATTGTGTACTGAGGTTCATTGGAAATTAACAGTGTAAATCTGACTACAAATAATTGTAGATGATGTAGCATGCTATTTAAAATGTGTTATTGCCTAGATCTGTGGAAAGATGATGAGATCAATTAGGCTTTCAGTGATGTGAGACTAGAACAGCATTACTCCAACACCACAAAACGGTGCCAGAAGCATGGATTTGTGTGCGCAAGAACAGCATCGAGACACACTGGCTTCACAGACCTTGCCAACACTGAGCTGTTTCTTAGAGGTTTTGGGGTTTTTTTGTGCTATGACTGGTATTTCTCCACACATGATAGCTTCAGATGGTACTTTTGTACAGACAAAGCCCAATGTCCTCAGGCAGATTTATTACCAAACCCCTTACACATGAACAATGAAAAGCTAAACTTCAGACACCCCTTTCCATGCTGTGCCATTTTGTTTCTTACATCACGCACATTGCCCAAGCACAGCTATCAGCTGCCTGTGTGGCTTCTCTACACCAGTGTTTCTGGGTGCAGTGCTGTGATTGCTAACTGGAAGGGAATTGCTACTTCAGGCAGTGGCACCAGAATGGCAGCCATGGGGAATAAATTTGTGACACTTGCATGTAGCAATGAAGGTAGCACTAAAGAAGAGACTGACCTCCCCTCCAAGATGAAATCTGTTGAGAAGAGACTGTTTGTGTGTCCTTCTTCAGCACATTTCTGGTACACTTTTCTACTTGTCTTGTTTGCAGAAAATACATTATTATAGCGTGACTTTTTGAAAAAAAAAAAAAAAGACTGCAGACTGCGTGATTAATAAGCAGAGTACAAAAATCTGCCACAAAATGCAAGGAATTAACATTTGGGAATAAAATGATTGAGTTTTGAGGGCCTAAACTCTGGAGCTACTCTCTGTCATAATGACTGGATTTAGTCTTGATCAGGAGTGATAAAACTCAGTATTTATTCTATGGGAAGAAATAGTATGGAAGATACACTACTGAGTAATACTGCCAATCTATTTAATAGTAATATTTCAAAATCTAGATTTAAGAAGTGTTTTTTAGATAAAAAAAGCTGCACCCATAAAATGTAGGATAGGACAAATTGAAGGTTTAGTGTGCAAACCTCCGTCTGTCCCCTGCTTCACAGTAATTTGCAGCAAAATCATCAGTTTAGACTGTGCCTAATGTGTTTGTACAAGGGGAAAGAATAAGAAGTATAAAACCAACAGTAAACCTCAGCTTGTTTTTGCAGACAGTAGTACTGTTCTTTTGTTGTCTTAGTTCATGTATAATTTATTTCTTTCTTTGGCATTGTAAAGCAAAAAGGTAAAACACATGTTCTTGCAAATGGGACACTCTCTTCTGTCTCCTTTTTTTCTCCTCTATCTCCAATCCTCTCTCCAATCAACACTGGGATCCCAAATCACATTTATTCACTTTATATCTTGGCCAACCCTGAAAGAAATTTGGGGGGTGTCTGTTAAAAAAAAAAAAAAAAGGTTTTGTTACCCAAGGGAATTTTCTTTGCTGAATATCAAAAGCCGGCAGCAACAGCAAATGTGGGAGAGATTTGAAAGAAAAAGTCACAGGAATCCTTTTAAAATGGAAAGTTTAAGCCACTGCTATCATGTGCTCTTACAGCATAAAAAAACCCCAAATGGTGCTTTCTTTCTGAAAGGATTGTCTAGAAATGGTACTGGAAAGCAAGAAGTGTGAAAAACAAAACCTCAAGGGTTCAAAGCCAAAGGAGTAACTACGAGCAAGTAACTTGGCCAGTTCTATAGTGAAACGCTCAAGGAATTTCTTCATCAGATGCATCACTTCAGTTTGTGCTACAGAATAATTTCTGCTCTGGCCATTAAGGTGAACAGGAGGTTGACCTTAGTAGGAACACAATCAGTACAGGCTGAGGACTTTTAAATGTCCTTCTACCTCACCAGCTCTGAATAGCACTGGGCACTGTGTTAACAAACCTCTTCAGCTTCCTCTGATCCTAAAGGGAATTTCATATGGCAGTAAAAGCTCAGTGTATTTATTAGGGCTGTTCAATATGCATTTGAGGGAAGAATTTCACAGCTATATTTCTAAAGATTTTCAGTTGGCGAAACAATGGCAGCCGTTGTTGACATCAGGAAGCACTGGCAGCAGGCGTTTAGCAACCAGAGCTATATATTATATATGCTGTGTAAACCTTTACTCTGATGCTAAACGACACTTTAAAATGCCATCAGTGTTATACCATATCTTTCTCACAGAGCTCCATTGTGTGCACAAAAGCCTTCAACAGCTTGCACTGCCATTCCTGGAATGGTCCTGGACAAGACAATCTTTTAGAAGTACATTTTATCAGTGACCAGATCTAGAGAGCTTAATAGCAATAATTCAAGAGAGGCGAGAGTTAATGCAGATGGAATGGCACATTTCCTGAAAGGCTTCTGCCTTCTGCTATGGGCTATTTCACTCAGACCTCCCACAGAGTCAGCTCTCTATGACTGCGGGTTTCTTTTATTCCTAATTTAGAACCCACAGAACACTGTAAAGTCAGATAAAGTATCTTCTCTCTTTTTTCTCTCTGTCCTAGCATTATGAGCCCATTTGGGGTTTGGTCCCTTCTTGCAAACTCCTTTAGAAAAGCTTGCAATTTTCAGTGGGATTTAAAGGCCTGATGCTTTTACCAGAACCAGCTGGTGCTGTTAAAAGATCAATTAAGAGTTTCCTCCTGCAGTCTTTTCTCCAAGCAGTCAAAACCAGGGTGATTGCTGAGAACCTTAGGTCAGGGGAAATACCTGCCAGGAAATAGTGGGGAAAAAAACACTCTGGAGGGAATTGGAGTCAAAACTTAGATACAGGGTTGAATCAAATTCTTTATTTATTCTTTGAATCTGAAAAGATGATTTAGATGAGCTTCTAGATAGATAACTGGGACTGTATATTTCCCTTCTCTAAAATATTCTTGAATTACTTAGTAGAGAAATTCTGTATTCCTGAATAAGAACCACATGAAGAATCGCATCCATTTATTCTTGAGTGGAACCATACTGACATATATTTCAAACATTGTTTCTAGGATTTAAAAAAAAAAAGCAAACTGCATTAAAATTTCAACATCTGAACTTCGAAGGCATTGTATATGGTGTCATGAACATGCTTTTAAAGAAAGACACATCTTTACTTTAGGAATGAAAGGAGTATGATGGAGAGAATGAAAAGAGTCTTGATAAGAACTATTCACTACCACGTTTTGGTCTACAATCGCTAAGATAAGCTAAATCCTCTAGCCTTGTGTCATCCAACCCCCAGCCTATGTTCCTACCCTGTAGGTCTTTTACTCTGCCTCCTCATTCCAAAGTGAAGCTTCATTTGCTGTGAAGCAAACAGTGGAGGAGTAAATGAAGCTGCAAAAAGCTATCTTGAGCAGGAACAGGTTACCACACATTATCTGGTCTGCTTGGATTTGCACTTGAAGTCTGTTTGCAAGAATACAAAAGTGAAGGTTAAAAGTAGGACTATGTTGCTTAACTGACCTCTATTTTGGCTACCAAGCAGAAAAATCCACTAAACAAGGACAATTAATATAGGTTGATTTAATAATTTCCCTGTCCTCTGTCTGCAACTGTTGTCAAACAAAACATTCACTCTTTACCATGTACAAGAACAAGAAGAATCTGACTGGGTATCTGAGGGGACTTTAACTTCACTATGATCGTTAGTTTATGTGTTCTTTGTTTCCATGTCATACGGTGTGCTGCGACAGTTTGAGTAGATCCAGTTCGGAAGGAAATTGAAGTGTCAGCTTTCCCAGCATGCTAGAATAAATGTAGTATTCAATAGAAGCACTCATCAAGGTTGTGACTTCCATCCTGATCTCTGTGGAAACTTGAAATACAATTTAAAATTCACTGGTGTCAATACCTCCTTACTGTAAAACATGCGGGGTTTGTAAGTCGATCGTCGTGGTACAGAATTTAGGAGATTGGAGCAGGAGAGATGACACATGACAGCGATGTTAAAAACCAACAAATTTTGTGTTATCTGCAAAACTGCAAGCACAGAGTAGATGAGAATGAACAACACTGAGAATGCTTCAAAAGGACTGATAGATAAATGATGGACTCTTCGGAGTATCTAGAGAACTTGTAAAAACAGCTTAAAAGGTAGGCTGGAAAGAGGGAGGAATGCATATTGAATCATAGGGGAATTATACAACCTCCTGGCAAGAATCTCTTTAGAAAGCTTGGTTGGAAAATATCACAGAATTCAAATAGAACTAAAATAAACCCTTTCAAACTAAGGTTTAATTTAACAACAACAACAAATTCTAAGCTACTTAAATGATCGCAGAGGTAGTGGGCTGCTTCAACCGATGCACACGAAAAATCGCAGAATTATATACCCGTAGAAAAATACTACAAAACACCCCAGTTTTAACAAATAGGAATATTCTTTTCAAGTCATATTACCAGATCTGTAGTTGGATGAGAGTTCTGGTTCCATACTTGGCAAAATCTCTGTCATTAAGCTTACAGCTCTATTCTTTAAGGGGAAACAAAATAATGAGAGGGATATGATAATGAAAACAGCAGAAAGAGTCCATGAAAAGAGAAAAATAAAAATAAAAATAAGTGTCATGCTGTGGAAATAAGATTTAATAAGCCAAGGATAAGGCATGGGAGAAGCCAAAGTCTGGGCATGGAAGTGATTGTTTCATTTTGTCTCCAAAAAAGGAAATAAACTCCCTGTTACATCCCACCCCACCAAAAATCAAACAAGTCCCAATGGATTTTCTCCATTAAAAAAAAAAAAAAGTTTTGGAAAACAATTTTCAGCAAATCTCTACACTGTGTGTTGTCTGAAAGACTTCAGGAATGCTATTATATTAATTGGCAAACCACTGAGCACCCTCAGTTACACAAATACAGTGCACGGAGGTATATGAAGACCAAAGATGCCTCCAGTATGAGGAAGTATAAGAAACTGAAATCAAACTACAAAATTAGGTCATTATGACTTTCATCTGAGTGTAGAAATTAGCTTCAAGACTTTGTTCTAGTAAAAAAATTATTAAAATTAAGTTACACAGCAGGAGAATAATCAGAGTGACACAATATATTGCTAGGAAGTATTTGGCATTGCTTTAAAAAAGGCAACTGATAAATCCTTCTAAATCAATGAGACTGACAAATGTCAGTAACAGATAATCCTGTGAGAAGAGGCAACCTCTTCAGAATAGGACGTATCTGAGAAACCATCCAGGGCACGCGCTCTGCTTTGCTGTCTGCCAGGCACATACAGGATTTACTAAACAGAAACGATAACCTTTTGATACTTCTATGAATAAATTTAGCAGTAGATACCTCCTAGTTATTTTTATAGTGCACTTGCCAAAGGACTGTACAATTAAAATTTAGTAAACTGTTTGTATTTAGAATGGGACAAAAAGACTCCTAAGTATGTTCAGAGAAAATTCCTCCCATATGAGGAACTGGAGTGCTTAAATGCCTGACAAGCTGCTTGTGATTCAGCTGATATTGGCACTAGGAGACAGGAAAGCTAAGAAGTTGTTTTATCTTTGGAGATACAGCCTTAGTGACAACAGGACTGTGAACCTGGCAACAGCTGGTTCAAGCATCCGTAGGGTATTACGTTCACTCCTAGGCTGTTGTGATAGAGAGAGGAACCGAGAGCATAGGCAGTCATTTGAGCCAGCAAACTCTGAGTGGCATCTGTAACAGCATTGCTCCAACGGTCATAAAGGTGGACACTAGAGATGGGCCAAGAGCAGCATATTCCCTTCTGTGTGTAGCCTTCAGGACGATGGCTCTAGTTACTCACCCCGCCATCTATCTGACTGCTTCTGTAGGCAAGAACTCTGGGCAGTGGGTACGTGCACTGACATTGCTTGGAGAAGCAACAAAACCGTTCCCGCAGGGTATTGCTCTGGGTCACCCTGGGCAGAAAACCAGGATTCCTCTCCCAACACCCCTGCCCATACAGGCAGGCATAATTTCGTGTTGCTAAGGAGGAACTTAGCCTCAGATGTGAAGAGGCTTTGGTTGCAGCTGTAAAACATGAATGAATTAGTGTCTTCTGGGTTTTAGACTTTTCATTCTGTTTTGCCTCTTTAAAGAAAAAACATCTTCCTCCAATTAAAAAAATAAGGATGTTAACCCCTTTCTGATAAGAGCAGATTTTTATTCCTATAGTGCATGCACAGCCTTTGCTAACTGATTCAGCTGCAATTCAAGGAATTTATCAGGTCCATACAAGCAGAGGACTTCATAGGATCTCTCATGTTTAACTGTCTAGAGATCACTCATCTAATATCAGTTCCTGCCATAGCTGCTAGGGACATATGGTAACTTTCTGAGGATCACCCTATAAATGGCATAAATCATTCTTTCTGGTGTCTTTCTCCATTGAGTAAGAATGACACGTTTACACTTTATACTGGACTTTAAGGTGGCCTGGCATGTCAGCTGCCAGGAAAAAAAAGGGAGTGAAACTGTAAGTATTTGCAGTTGCAGACTAAATAATAGGTATCACTTTTACATTGGAATGGTCCAGCATCTGTGACTTAGAAGGTGATACTAGCCAGCTTCCTTCTGAACACATTAATAGAGCTTAGTCCAGCTACTGAGTTTTAGAACACACTTAGCTTATGATAGCACCATAATTTTTTACATCACCAACAGAAATGTCTCCTATACTCCCTTCAGTGATTTAACTGTTGGTGGTGAACCCTCTCTACTTCTAGAATCTTCCTCTTCAAAATCCCACAATCTCTTGTGCAAAGGCTAAATCCTGTTCTTCTTGGGTCCTTTTTTATTGTTGGATTTTGAGGATGCTCTTTTATAGTTTATCTGAGTTTGGTTTAGTTTGGTTAGTACACCTTGCTTTTTACACCATATTGCCTGTAAGTAGCACTGCAGTGGTAATCTTTTTTAGTGAGCCTATGCGCAGGCAAGAAAGTCTCCTCTTTCCTTGCAAAAGAAAACTCATAGTCAGTTTTGGCAATCCCAAACTGTGTCTAGACTCCAAAAATTAACACCTTTTTTTTTTCCCAATATCTCAGACCTAGTGCACATAATGAGATTCATTTGCAGGGGGGCTGGGGGGCCACTGGATTCAAGATGGAGCTGTAAAATATATATGAAGGAAAAAAGTTCTCTACTAAACCATGGCCACCTCGTTCATATATTTCCTGGTGACTTGTCTCCATAAATCACAGTTACTGTTAATGTGATGCAAAAAATCCTTTCTTAGAAAATGGCAAGAATTTTTGTTATGACCTTAAAAATTTTTCAGCCATTCAAAAGATCGTCCCATGCTGCTTTAGTTCATAGTGGCATGAATGCAAAGCAACATATACCAGAGTGGTGCTTCCAGCAATGCCTAAATGTAGGACTCAGCATTTTCTGCAATGGTTATGGCAAGATTTTTTGGATCAGTTTGACTTTGCAGCCCCAAACCTGTTAATTCAGCATGAAGTCCTACTGACATTTAGGCAGCAATCTCCCCTTTTAGACAGAAAAGCATACCTGTATGTATGCATAGACCTAAACTGTACGTAAAATAGCCAGTCAATATACTATTTATTTCCTGGTCACCAGGGTTTCATACATGAAGTTTGGATTCAGAGTAATTTTCTAATTCTTCTCATTTGGAGAAGAGATTTGAGCCTAGGACTCCTAAATCCTGTAGCACTGAGAGGGACCTCAGGCTGTCCCATTTGCTTCCACTACACATTTGCTTACTACTGCAAGATTTTAGTCTCAGGTTCCTGTAAAACAGTGTCTGAACAGCTAAACTCTTTGTTGTTTCTCACTAGATGAATGTCTCAGACATAGCTATTTAAATACTTGCTCTGATTTCTCTGATTCTCCTTCCTTTACTGTCAGTGTCACCATTAATTCCTGCCCCCATCTCTGTCTCTGTCTCTACCATCTCTACCTATCATCTCTGTATCTCTACCTCTATCTTATCTATATAGCTGTATCATCTGTATCTAGATCTCTATGTCTCCAATGGATCATTACTGGTAGTTTTTAGTCACCTGCTGGTCTGCAATGACTTGTGGGATCCCTGCAGTGCTGATTTGGCACCTCTCTAAGTAGCACTGCTGTTACTCAGTAGGGATTTTGTACAGTACAAGAACCTATAGACTGGCTGAACCAAAGTATTACAAGAGAGTTTTAAATAGAGTGCAGTCAGTGGGTGCCTGTGGCCTCATTTATTTTTGAAAGACTGTATTGATGTATCTCCTCCCCAGAATTCAAATGGAAATCTGGGAGAAGATCCCTTGAAAGACAAGCCAGAGAATGAGGGAGAACCTCTTTACCCCCTGCATTAACATTTCAACCTTGCCTCAAGTGCTTAGTACTGAGTTTGAGAACAAGGGAAATGATGTCCTGAGGCTTCAAGGCACTACCTCGCCTTTGTTCAGAGGTAGGCCATCCTGCCTATATAGATTACTGTGCTTTAGCAGGAAAGGCTCCCTCATGTCCTAAGAAGGTAATAACTTCTCTTCACATCACTACTATCTCAGCTCTGCGGTCATATTGCTAATTGACCTTCAGCGTCTCTGATACCAGAGGCCATGCTTAAATAGCCATCTGTGCTTACCTTTAAGTGCCTACCTATTCATCAGGCCTAACTGTTGGTTAATGAGTCCTCAAATCTGATGTGTAATGACCAACAAATTAGATAATGGATTATGACACCAAGGTTAATAATGTACAGCTTGTGTTTGATAGCAATAGTTGTCTGGTTTTGGTTTTTTTTCTTTTGCAAGCTTCTGTGCAGTATTTCATAAAACAACATTTAGGAAAAAAACCTCCGTGTTCACAAAAGTGAAACTCACAGGAAGTTGATGATGGATAAAGTTTCCAGTCCAACTCTACATAATGACTTGGGCAATTCAAGCCTGAGAAGTTTCAGAATCTGAATGTTTGTAGTTTTTCAGTGGGAGTTTTCACCCTGAGGCAGACATTGACTGAGCTGATATATAAAATGCCTAGGCAGTTAGTTGCCTATATGGGAACCAAACACACTGACTGCTATTGAGGACAGATTTATAGGTAGGACTTTCTGAAAGCCAGGGATGGAGGGAGGGGAAGTCACTCACGGATGTTCCAACAACATGTGTGTGTCTTAGCACATTTGTTGAAAAGACAGAAATTTCCCAGTAGGAAGTGATAACCTGGATGAATAACAGACATCTTGGTGATTATCAATCCAGCTGAGATGTAATTTCAGTATGTTGACATTTCTTGGTATTCATACAAGGGTGAGTGAGTCAATGTCAGGGGGCTAGAAGAATCACGCTTATATTTAGTTCTCCATCCATTTTATTTTTCACATTACACGCAGGTACACAGTAAAGTGAAAGGGTAGCAGATTCTATATGCAGTGCAATCCAAGAATTAATTTCCTACATAGAAAAATTGTGATATCTTCCCTCTTAATAGGCATAGCATTTCTTCATGAAGTTATTGTGTGGCAAACTATAGTCTTTTAATTGACAGAAAGGGAGTTCACATGTGCAAAGTTCATCATCTGCTTGTATTTTTGCTGGCTAAGATACTAGTGCTTCTCTTTAACAAATTACCACTCCTTTAGATCTTATAGTCCAGAATCTCAACTGGTTTTGAATAAATTTAATCATCAACTTCTTAAAGTCAGTGGAAGTCAAAGGCTCATTTTCTTATGAGACTTTCAGTGGCAAATATGAAGAACCCAACTTTTAATTTTTTTCAGAACTGTCTGGCGGCTGCATCTACATACAGAAAAAGACTCCTGTTTCAAGTGAGGTGAATCATAGAATCATAGGATCGTTTAGGTTGGAAAAGACCTTTATGATTATTGAATCCAACTGTAAAAAATCAAAAACTTTTAAAATATAAGAGGTCATTGTAGTCCTTGGTCAAATAGCTGTCCATTTGCATTTTTTTTTTCATGAGCCTGTACTGAACTGATGCTATTACATAAGTATGAAATGTCACATTCAGTGAATATTTACTATTTTATTTTGCGCCTCTAAGATTCTTTTTTAAAGAAGAAACTTAACAAAACCCCCACATTAATTAGCTGAAAGGTTTCTTGCTGCTGGGGTTACCTTCTTGAGCAACTAGTACACCAAATGCTTTTTGCAACCAAGATGTGTATTACATGTACATGTGTGTAAGCTATTTGTTCTTTTTTTTTTTTTTTTTTTTTAAATGAATAGAGCCTGTGTTGGGAAGGTGGGAGGTCAAAAGTTCACATCTTCCTGAAGAATCACCATGAAAAATGAGTGCATACAGACTGGTGTGGTAAAACATTTTATACATGGTAAAGAAGTATTAGAAAGTAACCTGGTGAAAATCTTGTACCATTTCCAGAATGTTTCTGTCATATTAAAAATAAACATGGAATACACAATGTATTATTTTATATACATAATTGAAAAACAGTTCCTCCCTTCCCTACCTGTTAATCATGTAGTGGTGGTGACGATAGCTCTAAGGTTATAAGGAAATATAGCTCCCAGTATAATTTTAGGTGTTACTAATCAAATGCTGTAAAAGAAACATAGAGCCATGAGCATGAATTCTCACTCTTAAATATGCTTGCTGTTAGCCTCTAAATTAAGAAATCATCTGCAGACACTGCAATAGCAGTGAATATGTAGTAGCAATAGTGTTCTAGAAATAAATTTATGTAAAATACAGTATTCCTAACACCTTAATCGTGTATATGTATGTATGCTAACAGTGAGGAACTGACAATTACACAGAATCACAGAATCGCAAGGGTTGGAAGGGACCTGGGGAGATCATCTAGTCCAACCCCCCTGCTAAAGCAGGCTCTCCTAGAGCATTCTACACAGGACTTCATCCAGGCGGGCCTTGAATATCTCCAGAGAAGGAGACTCCACAACCTCCCTGGGCAGCCTGTTCCAGTGCTCTGTCACCCTCGAAGTAAAGAAGTTTTTCCTCATATTCAACTGAAACCTCTTATGTTTCAGTTTGTACCCATTGCCCCTAGTCCTGTCGCTGGACACCACTGCAAACAGACTGCTTCCATCCTCATGACTTCCGCCCTTAAGATATTTGTATGTATTGATGAGTTCCCCTCTCAGTCTTCTCTTCTTCAGGCTGAACAAGCCCAACTCTCTCAGCCTTTCCTCATAGGGGAGGTGCTCCAGTCCCTTTATCATCCTAGTTGCCCTCCTCTGGACTCTTTCTAGGAGTTCCTCATCTTTCTTGAACTGGGGAGCCCAGAACTGGACACAGTACTCCAGGTGGGGTCTCACCAGGGCAGAGTAGAGGGGGAGGATAACCTCCTTTGACCTGCTGGCCACATTCCTCTTAATACAGCCCAGGATACCATTGACCTTCTTGGCAACAAGGGCACATTGCTGGCTCATGGTCAGCTTGTCGTCCACCAGGACTCCCAGGTCCCTTTCAGCAGAGCTGCTTTCCAGCAGGTCAGCCCCCAGCCTGTACTGGTGCATGGGGTTTGACCTCCCCAGGTGCAGCACTCGACACTTGCCCTTGTTGAACTTCATGAGGTTCCTCTCCGCCCAGCTCTCCATTCTGTCCAGGTCCCGCTGAATGGCAGCGCAGCCTTCCCGCCTGTCAGCCACTCCTCCCAGTTTTGTGTCGTCAGCAAACTTGCTGATGGTACACTCCGTCCCCTCGTCCAGGTCATTGATGAACAAGTTGAACAAGACTGGGCCGAGTACCGAGCCCTGGGGAACTCCACTAGCTACTGGCATCCAACTGGACTCTGCCCCGCCGATCAGAACCCTCTGAGCCCTGCCATTCAGCCAGTTCCCAATCCACCTCACTGTCCACTCATCCAACCCATACTTCATGAGCTTCCCTATGAGGACGTTGTGGCAGACAGTGTTGAAAGCCTTGCTGAAGTCAAGGTAGACAACATCCACCGCTCTCCCCTCATCTACCCAGCCGGTCATGCCATCATAGAAGGCTAACAGATTGGTCAGGCATGATTTCCCCTTGGTGAATCCGTGCTGGGTAATTGATTAAGTATGGGTTTTGTACACTGTTATGTATATTCTAACTCTACTCAAAGATCCCAGCTGAGCTGTCTTTGTGTTAGGTACTACAAAGATATACAGTAAGTCATTACGGAGTCTTTGCAATGAGGACTTTCACTTGAACCTTACCGAAGTCAGGAAAAATAGAACACTGCCACTTTACTGAACAGATAGGGAGCTGAGGCACAGAAAGATTAAATGACTTTTCCTGGAATACATTAAAAAAAAGTATAGTGAATTTTATTTTAGCCCTGGATATGCAAGAGCTTCTCATTGTTTTTGTAATTAATTATCATGGTATTTTTTTCATCCATTATCTGTCAAGACATGATGGGATCTTGTTGCTGTTATCCTATTAGATCATAAAAGTGTTAGCAACCTCCTGGGAACTGGATCTCTAGGAACTGATTCTAATTCAAATTGTGACTCTGAACACATTAAAGTCAATAAGTTTTGCTATTGATTTCAGTTCATTTCATTTTTATCCTGAGCAAAACTTTGGACTGATGTACACAGAAGTTGTAGGAGGCTTGGCATTATGGTAAGGTTTTATGATATGATAGCCTTTGGATTTCAGGCATGTACCACTTCTTTTCGTGCTTATAGCATACCTCCTTCCATTGCTCCACTGCATGGTTTTTCATTTGTCTAAATGTGAAAATCTATAGTGTAGAAAGGCCCAACAGAGTGACCATTTTAGTCCCTCTTTATGATCAGAGAAGAGACTGGGTTAATAGAGTCTGTAGTGTTAGTTGTTTTACCCCAAAGTTAATTTTAAAATTGGACAGCTGAATCTTGTCCTTAGAGTACCAGCTTCTTTCCACTGATTGTGAATGGCAGACATAGTATTTGGCTCAAATGTAGATGTCTGAAATGTACGTGAATGAGATAGTTCCCACCTAAGACCTATGAAATCTATGAAAAGAAAGTCTTCATTACAGAGACAATCTCTATAGGCTTCCGCTCCAGAGTGAATTTCATACACTGGGAAGAAATCATCAATCACTTGT
This sequence comes from Egretta garzetta, assembly GCF_000687185.1. Classification (NCBI taxonomy): domain Eukaryota; kingdom Metazoa; phylum Chordata; class Aves; order Pelecaniformes; family Ardeidae; genus Egretta; species Egretta garzetta. Next base: position 751,763 of record NW_009260080.1, read on the forward strand.
TTCTACAGAATATATGATCCTTTCAGTTGTAAAATTCTATCTTCTATGGAGTAACCACTCCCTGAGGAGTGATGCCTACACTGGCTATGTTCATGTACATATTCAGTATAAAAGGATGAAATACGTTATCCTGCTATTAAAACATGTCACCTGTATGTTATTGACGGATGCTTCATCCATCAGCCTTCCATGAGGAGTCTGAAACAGCAACTTTCCTATGAGCTTCAATACTTCAGTCCTTGAGTATATTCACAACATGTTATCTTTTCCTCTAGCAATTATAATACTATTCTGGCTACCCCCTCTTTTCACTTACAGAGGTACAAAGAAAAAACATATGAGACCCTGGGTCAGGCCCACTCCATACCTTCATGGTGCATATGCTAACGATTTGTGCAAGAGATGCAATGATAATGGAGTTGTATAACACCAGAACAGTCATTATTGACCACTTGGAAAAGAATAAACTGAGATGCAAGACCTGCACATCATGGAAAAGTCTGATTTTGTGGATTTAAAAACTACACTAATGAACTTTTCTTGAAACAAAAAGAAAAGAAAATGTCAGTTTTGCTGCTTAGACATTGTTGTTAAAGGCCTACTTACTACATTTTGCATCTCCAAAACAAATATAATTGCCTCTCAGGATAAATATTCTATACACTGTGGAGAACACTGAATGCTGAAGAAAAATGCTACAAGGGCATGAGAAGGATGCAGACTGGCTGTAGTCCAGCTCCCCATTTGTAGCTTATTGCTGTAAAATTTCCATATCCTTCCCCTGAGTACAATGAAAAACTGTAAAGTGATACTTCTGGCTTTGAATGAACTAACAGCACCAGGGAATTCTTACAATAAAATGGAAGAGGGGCAACTTATACAATTCAGTCACTTTTTCCTTGGAAAAATGGATATATAAAAATATTGCTAGAGGTCTGCCTATAATATTTTCTTGGTATATTTCAACTTTGTTCCCAGACTTTAGGCAACTTTGCAAAATGGGTACTGGCAGGCCTGAACATGCTTTAGACATTACTGAAGCTTTTAAAAGGTGCGGTATGCAAGGGCTAAGGATTTACTTAATACCAATAACAATACCTTGCTAATATTCAGGTCTTCAAACTGAAAATTAGGCAGCAGTGCTCTATTTACAAAAGGCACAGTCCTCAACAAGTAGACAGAGGTAAGTAGCTGGATTAAAAACAAAATTTAAAAATGTTTTTTTCCATAAGCAACGTATACACATGCTTAAGGTTGATATTTATCAGTGAATAGGAAGCTCCTGAACCTCAAAAAGAGCTACAGGGTTTACTAAACCTATAACAAACTACATGTGAAAAGGTCAGATACACAAATGCGTTTAGGTTTGGTTCCATTTAATGCAGGAGTTAGGAGTCAAAATACCTATGTGGGTTGGTCCTGGAGGATGCAGGCATGCCCTCTGGTATGGGTTGCATGAGGTGCAGTTCAGAGCACATCGTATTAGGGTGTGGAAATCTTTATACAGTCTATCCACAGAGGGCAGCTCAGACATGCCAGGTTGGGTTCGTACTGTTAGAAAGGTGAGTAATGACTGGATCATTGCAAAACAACTTAAAAGGCAAAATGCTTACTTTAAAAATCTGATCAGTTGAACTACAAATTGAAAAGTATTTATTTTACGTTCCAGGCAGCCGATTTAATTTATTAAAATGCACAGAAATAAAAATATAAATAATGTTCAGATCAATAAGAAAGTCTTTTCGTTCCTTATTTTTTTGCCATCATCTAATGAAGAATTTTTCTGTCTTGCACATCAGCGCAAACCTACATGTCCCGAAATACCTAACTACAACTTAAGATTTTTTACTATGTGTCTGTAAGAGACAGCACAATGAGGTCACAACCCTGGGCTGTGTCCTCAGCCTGTCCTGTGCCCCAGGGATCCAGGATTATATGACATTCACTTGTCCTGCCCGTGGCTGAGCACATTGAACCACATGGGCCTCTATTCACACAGCTGAAGAAGGTGTTTTAGGTTTTCTTTGCTACTTTTCCTCAGCTTAATGTTTAAATTTTTGTACCTCTAATGCAGTTTTTCCTTTTCACTCACCATCGTGTAATATTTAGGAGTGAGGAGGTTCTTTTAAGGGCACTCAACGTAAGGGAATTTAGGCTTCTTAAAATTCTGGGGTTTATCTTTGTTTATTTACCAAGTGATAGCAAAAAAAGCTGAGAATATTTGTTGGCAGAGGCAGAATTATTAACTGAAGAAGACATATGCTGCTTATTCAAAAACTTCTGCAAAATTGACAGATTTGACATACTGTGCTGGCTGAAACATCTGTGGGTTTTTTTTTTTTGTGGAAAAAGTCCAGAATTTTGTTGTTATTGGCATTTTCAAAATTATGTAATTTAACATTGTGCAATTTTTTGAAAACTTTTGTGATTTTGTGCATGTATATATTTGGGTGGAAGGGAAATGCTGTATCTAATTCTTTTGCTCAGTGTGGATATTGTTGTTTGTGTAGCCATTTATTCCTGCATTGAAAGTTACAAAACAAGAGAAAAATCACTTTAATTTTAGCAATGAATGTGAATCGTGCCTATCAACAGATATTCAGATCTATATCAGAGACCAATGACATTAAAAAAAAAAAGATACTTTAAGGAACATATTAAAACCCCAACAGAACAGAAAAAAACTTAGAGAACAATGTGCAACACATGGAAGTAAAGTGTGATGTCCAGCAAAACATTTGTAACCTGTGTTTCTGATGAGAAAAATGAAAGAAAGTAGAGTTCCTTACTGTTACACAAGACTGAAAATTTGCAGTAACTAACTTGCATCTATGCTGGGAAGCAGCCCCCAACTTCCACGGAGTATGGACACATGAGAAAACAGCTGCATAGCACACTTGAGAACCTTACCTTTGTGCAAAGCTGTAGCTCTGAATTTTTGCTGTGAGTTCAACTCAGTAGGACCTTGCCAGAGGCAGGGGAGCAGCTGCCTGACAGAGTCAGAATAGTGCTGACTGGGAGCAGGGAACTGCCTCGTGCGGGTGTAAGTGCTCACCCTCATGCAAGGGTGGTTTGAAAAGCCCTGAGCTGCCATTGAGTCTGAACAACTAAAGAGGAGACAGAATTTAGGGCTTTAATCTCCAGGTCAGTGGTGCTGGCATTGAATATCTACATGAATGTTTCAGTTGAATACCCATATGAGCACTGCTATGGCCTTTGGTGCCCAGGGCACTGGGCATCAGTGGGTTGAGTCAGAAAAGTACTGTTTAGGCAACAACTGGTTTTGGTACCATCAGTTAGACATGCCTTAAATGTAACTTCCTTTTAAAACTTACCCAAGGCATATAAGGTGTTGGGGACATGGAAAGCTTAATAGTTTAAAAGCATAAAAAATAATACATATATCTAAAATAATAAATTTTAAGATTTGCTCTTGGGATAAGCCTTTGTTTTTTACATTTTAACCTAGAGTAAAAATGTACAGCTGAATCATAACCCTTCAAAGATGGAATTTGTCTGTGGAAACTTTGAGACAAGTTTAATTATATTAGTGACAAATAAGGGATGGCCAAAGTAAAAGGTCTGGCCTCTGTGCAAGCCAGTTTTGGAGGGGTTTTTACAGCATTGCATGGGGTTACATGGTACGGAAGCCAGAAGTAATTTTTTTTCCCCTCACATTTTACTCAGAAAACTTTATAGTCTTCTAATGAAGGATCATTGTGTAATGTCCTGGAAAAATTCCCTCAATCTTCCTAACCAGAGCTTTGGACAAAATAAAGTGGGTCCCCATAGAACCCATCTAAGTTTCATACAAGAATCACCTGAAGTTTTTGTGGGGTGGCTTATCTGATAGAAATTGTAAGGGTACACTTAGTTAAGACATCCAGCTTTGTATGGTTAAAACGGGGTTGAAATATATGGAAGTGGACTTTTACTAAGATGGAGTTCCTTAGCAGTAAAAAACATCAGGCCTATTTCCAAAGGAGGTGGTGGACCAATTTCTGGGAATTCTTGACCGAAGTTTTGAAATCTTTCCAAAAGATGTGCTTTTACTAAGTTTTTTGGTAAACTGTACCAACAAGGTACCAAGGCTGTCTACAGATTATGTCATACCACTGCATCTATCTTACTAAATAAACTTCAGATTGATAGTTAAGTAGTGAAAGACCGAGTCACTCATACAAGGACAATTCTAGTCCTAATCAGTCTCAGGCAAAACTGGTAAGCGTCACCATCTCATGCAGAAGGTCTGCTTGATGTTTTTGCGTTGTAAGTGCAGAGCACAAAGGAGGTATTGAAAGAAAAGCAAGGATTTTGGGTCAGCAAAGGGGGTGCTTTAGCAGACATCTAGTATGAGAGATGGTATGAGAGAGAAAACTGTTATTAATATGTGAAGACTACCTAATTTGTAAATGCTTTACAATAAATAGTGAAAATTAGATCAACTAAACTCAGGCAGTTGCAGTAATGTACAACATACTTTGTAGAAGCATTTAGGCAGATCTTCCACCTACTGTTGGAGGAGAAGAGGCTAATTTTGCATGTATGTGTGACTGTATAATCTTATTTTCTTTTGGATTCATCAGTCATGATTAGTGTTCTGAATATGCAGTGCATGCCAGGCCATATAAGTGTAGTATCGTTGCTTTGTAGGAGGTAATTTTGGTGGTGAAGACAGTGATTTGTCTGACAGGAACACCAGGCTGCTGCAGAGTCTTGAGTTTACTTGGAATTTTGAAAAGTTTTGTGGTAGGTTTGAATTTGCAACCAAATACCAAGCAAACTATCATTTCCTGCAAATGAGAAACCCTGCTTTTAGACCACATCCAACTAGTAAAGCCTGGAATCATTTTTATTAGTGACACTACTGTACCTTCATAATAATTAGGATGAATACTTGCTACTTCATATCACATACTTGCTGACCCACCCCTTAGCTCTCAAGCAAAGTCACAAGACTGATATATTGTGAGCCTCTCATTACTGAAATTGCTCTTATTACCCACAATATCTAAACTTTATTACCAACAATGATGGTTTTCAAGTATCCATGGGAATTTAGAGAGTTCCACAGTTCAGAAATGCATCAGCCTTGCCAGCACTGAATGTCATAAGTAAATAGGCAGCAGAAGAAATTCTAACTTCCAAACAGTCCAGAAGCCAAGCAAAATATTACGGGCAGAAAAAAACCCCAACGAAATCCAAACATAATTATATAGCTGGAGTTCAGGTTGTTTGGACTTGGAATGAAACTGCTTGCCCAATCCTATCAGGGGATCTTTACAGTTCCAAACCCACGTATGCCTCCCATTTACTATTTCTATTCTATACCAGCCTGCTATTTTCTGCTCAACTGGTAAGCAAAATTTACTTTAAAATTTGTTTTTTAGTCTGTACTTATCGTCAGCTGTCAGACAACAATAACAGTCAAAAGAGTGTGCTAGTCCATCTGCCTTTTGGGCAATCCCTCCATGAGAGGCTTTCTTAATCTAGATAAATTTTTCCAGTCTGTTTCAGAGACCTACCCAGAAAGAGGGTTTCTCAGTCAGCCATAGGAATAGCAAAGACAACAATTAAAATGTCCTTATGTTTCTAGAAAATATTTGCACTTCAGACTGTCACGATCAAGATAACAAGGAAAGTATAAATATATATAGAAAAAAAATGCTCCTGATTTTAATTGGAGCACATTAAAAAGAGTGTAGAGGCAAAGAAGCTATAATTTGATTTCAGTTTTAAAGTTAATACTCTCATATTGAGGTTGAGATTATAAGACTATTTTAGGTGGAGAAAGGGACAAGGATTCACAGCAGTTCTTAGAACTATTCTAACTGATTAAAAAAATGTTTTTTTTCTAAAGGGAAGTCACTAGATTCACATTTCTTGGGGCAGCAATGTCCCTTATTGCAGTAGTCCTGCAAATGGTACAAAGTCAGGAGCAACCTTTTCTTCCTTGAAGGACATATTTTATCTGTATAGCAATGGAAGCTGCTATTCCACTCTCTCTTGACCGTACCCTGGGTCCCCAGGAGACACTGTATCTGCAAGTCTATGGTCTGGCCACTAAGAATCAAATCACAGGTGGACAATGGGGCCAAGAAAAGTTTTTGGGGGAATTTGCAGAAGAGGAATAGCCAGTGGGTTGCTAGTGGATGGAGTGAGTATGTTAAGCCAATGACAAGCATGCTAGTTGGGGAGAACTGTTGTTCATCAGTGTGGGCACCTATTTTTGGAGGAGGAACGGTTCAGGCAGACAGCCATATCATGATCAGGGCTGGATACCATTGCTGTGCAGGTCTGCACTGTGCCATGCACAAGGCAGTGTTAAAGGGAAGAGGCATCAGTGTCTACATTGACACCCAGTTGATATGTTGTGTTTTGCTTTCTTGGTAGAAATAACAGTATATCTCCCCTGTCAAACAGTAATGCGCTAAATCAGAAATTATTAATGCACTGTAATCTAAAAAATTATTACTTGTGTAACCCCTATTTTTGATGACAAGTACATAAGGACACATCGTGAATTACACTGCGCTTAAGTAAGGGTGGTGACATATACAATAAAGACAAACAGAAATCGTGTGATCCATGAAATGGGGTGGTAGGAATTAATTTGGTATAATTCTAGATTACAGAGACTAGTGCTATTCAAAAATACTTTCATCTGACTAAGGTATTATTAGGTATCAAGTGCAGGTAGTGGTGTCAAACAAATAAACTAAATGCAAATATTCTACATCTATGAAATTTATGTAAATGTTTTTGCCACCTCAGAGAAATAAAAACAATAGATGAACACACACCAGTATACATAAATGTTTAAAATTTGCCCTTTGTCCTGTACAATTAATGAATGTCAGATTTTTCTCTGATAAGAGAAAAAATGATGGTCCTAACCAAATGAAGAACAGATACAGCTGAAAAAGCAACAGCACAGAAGTTCTCTTGCTCATAGTTTGCTAAGCCTGTTTTTCAATCCTCTCCTATGCTACAAAGGTATTTTCCTCTTGTTACCTCATGAGTGCTTCCCTGTATGTGCCTTTTCCTGTTTTGCACACCCAATCCTTGCTATGAAACCTCTGTGAGGTGTATATACAACCAGCCACAAGAAAATGTCTTAGAATCTGAAGCCTGGCTTTGCTCAGCTTTTACTATTGGGACAATTCTTTTGTGAAAAAGATTCTGTTTTTCATGATACTGAATTCCATAAATGCACTGAATTAGTTTTTTCAATTAGCCTGAAAGAGAATGGGAAGGACACCATCCATTACAACCAGGTCTGGAATTAATAGCAGTCACTGGTGCCCTTAAGGAGGCCAATATTACAGGGGGAGCAGAAAGATCTGCCTCTTACTAAAGTTCCCTGACACATGTCTTGATAAAATCCCATTTTCAAATGCTAATATGTTCATCATATTCAACTGTTTGGACTGAAATTTTCCACACTCACTGACTGCCTCAGGCAAAATTCTTTAGGAAAATTTCAACAAAAATCATTTAGCTAAAGAAATTTTCTCTCAACTGGCTGAGCTTGGACTCTCGCCAACTGCTAGAAATAAACCAGCTCCTTCCATTCCTGCAGTGAAAGATTCCTGCAGTAATATACTTTTCCTTGGAAGTGTTCGACAAGTTCCTCACTCGGTGAAAGCAATCATAACACTGGTGACTGTAACAGGGAGGCGTGATTTTGCACCACTAAGATTTTGACCTACCATGTGGATCCACAGGTCTTTGTAAGACTGGTACCATCAGCTCTGTGGAACTGGAGGGAATAGAATGCTTGATTATTTGTGTTTTATTTTGTTTTCAAAGTGAAGTAATAGGCATTGATCTACAGATATGATTGTATTCTGCCTGGCCACAAGGAAAAACTGTTTGACTTCAGTGTGACACCAACTGATGTATAACTTTGATGTATTTTCCAGAGATATTTCTAAGATAAATACATATTTAAAAATAGTTAAATTTTTATTTTTTTATTAATTGATGTCTGCAACCTGATTAGTAAATATATGAGACCAGTAAATGTGGCTTTATTCTATTTTATCTTGCACCTCAAATAAAAATTTTAAAATCTCTGTGTCATTACCCTGCTAGTAGAAATGAAAGTGAGAATCTTCCATACTATTAAAATGGGTCTTCTTTCATGTGCATCTTCTACAAACACTCACAGCTCTTGTGATGGTGGTAGCACTTAACCCTATTTTGAAACCTCATTAACCTCTTTCTTGATGCTTGTGAAATGAGATTTGTCAGATACTCCACTCTTTAAATATGTCTCTTCTGTTAAGCTAAAAGCATAACAAAATAAAAGCAGAATATAAAGACCTGGGAAACATCTCATCAGCGATGTGCTATTTGTCTTTCAGTAGAGTAAGCATAGAATATGGACCTCTAGATTTGTTGCTAACTTGAGATCCACTGATATATCCTCTGTACCAATTCTTCATCTCTTTTGCTTCAGATAAATGTAATTTCATAGACCTTCTGTTCAAACTTACCATTAAAAGATAAACATGAAAAGTGGTTATGAGATATAACAAAGGCCCCCAGGATTTAACTCTAATAATCCAATCCACCGATAATAATGGATAATTTTCTCACATTCTGAGTAGGTGGTTGCTCCTTGAAATGAGCCATGACCAGTACTTGTTTTATTCCTCAGCCCCCTTGCATTTCTCACTGTATGTTTAGAGTCCTACACCAAAGACTCCATTCACACTAGATTTCTTTTTTTTTCCTGTAGGTCTCCAATGAAAAGAAAAGGTGGAATATTAGTCTGGGTAAGTGGATTTTTGAAACTCAATAGAATTCTAGCCTCCCTATAAAGAAAAGTATCCCCCTTTTACGATATCACCTAAACAATATAAAATATTCTCAGAGATGCATAGCTTGCTGTTGTTTTGCCTCATGTATTTGTTCAGATATTTTAGCCACCAAGCTCTATTAGGAGTAAGATCAGGAGTGAAGCCCTGTTTCTACAGTGAGCTGACAATGGTTAAATTTTAAATTAGACTTTTCCTTTAAATCTGTCAGTCTTTTTTATTTAAATATTTTGAAATGTGAAGCTCCTCAGTGGGCTCTGTTTATCTCCATGAGCATTTTTCTTGGCTAAGTGATTAGGCAGGTCTCCCAATGTCCTTGTGAGAATAGCATTTTATTAAATGGCTCTGAAGAGAACTGAATGGTGGATGTGCAGCTGTTAGATTCATGGAGCTGCTGGATAAGGGATGCTAATTTTTCCTAGTGTTAATATATTTGGGTGATATCTTTCTGAAACATGGCTGAAGTCTGTAGCCTGTAGCTCATGTTCCAATCGAAGAGCTCATGATGAATGTACAGTCAAATACCCTTAATATTTTGCAGATGCTGTGAACACCAATTACAGAACACTGGCTGCAGTGAAGGGGTTAATGATTAATTAAGTATGATGATATGAATTAAGTATCAGCAGGGTCTAGGGTAATTGATGTCAGGTGAATGGGAAACTCCCCAGGATAATGTCAGTGCCAGAGGGAGTGGTGATTAGTGGGGATAAATGCTGGTGTGATCTGCACCTGATGAAGGCAGAGTTGAAATGTTTGTGGGACTGGGCCCAGCTGAGAATAATAAAGGCTTTTCTGTTCCCAACTGAGAATAAAGGAGATTTTGAATCAAAATATGTAAATACAGGTAGAACCCTTTCCATCTTTAAAAAGTGTAACAAGAGATATACGTTTAATACATATCTGTATAAAACTTCAGAAAGCTATCTAAAAGTTTATTGTGAACCATGTAATCCCTAATTTTAAGTAGTTTCAAGAAAGGAAGAAAATTGAAGTCCATTATTTTTCTCTGTTCATTTCAAAGATGCTGAAAAATCTTCAATGTGCAGATGAAGACTTTGTTGTGCTTCCACTCATTTAATTTGCAAACTAGATTACAAATATTCTGGTAAAACTTTGTAAACCTCCTTGAGGATGCCAGATGGAAAAACACCGATAAGTGTTTTTATTTAGTTTTAGATACCTGTAGTTACAAATATTGTTATTGTATAGGTATGTGTAAGAAGGGCTTCTTCAGTAAACTCTAGACAATTTTTATTCATTTGCAGAAAAAAATCTTGTTGTTCACATTGTAAAATGCAGTACAGGATTTGTAGTACATAATCGCTTAATTAAAGATTGTCTCATAATGCATGTACTTCACTGAGATGAATTAAGGCTGTGCAAGAAAACTCAATTATTCTGTTACCTAACTTGGATGTGCTTAAAAATGTTCTTTACTGAGTAACCTGATACACTAATCTGTACAGACAATTGTATATCTTGTGCAATAATTTTACTTTAAAATCTATTCCCCTCCACAATACCTACAAGGACCATTATAATGATGTTTATTTATTTACTGTAGGCAAATCCTATGAAGTTTTGGTGTGAATATGGACCATGTCAGTTTAGTTGATATGTCAAACAAGAAAAGCAGAGAGAAATTAATAATTCCCTGGAGTATCAAAAAATGGTTTCATTTGCAGAAGTCTGACCTCGATCTGTGGATGATACAACCTAAACACAGGTCACGAAGAAAGAAAACTCTGTCTTTACAATCATAATTTTAGCCTGATTGTTGAATGGCTGGATGGTTCATTATCTGTACATACTGTATATGTTGGCACTGTACTACTACTGCATTATATAGGTAGGTATCTTTAAATCCAAAATGACAGACATGGTAAAACAATGGTGAATCTGTTCATGTAGCTACATTAGCAAAGACTGTTCTAAAATTACAGCTTTACTGCTGTGGGAATGGATTTTTGGTGCCCATTATACCTCTGGATAGTGACATAGGTGTAAATATACAACTAATAATTATTTCTTATGTTTTCAGATTATTATGATTAATATTTTCTATGTATTAATTTTATAGATAAAATGTATTTAATTTACTTAGTAAATTTTAAGTTAATGAGGGGATTCATCTACGGGGTGTGCAAAATTTACGGTTATACACATTTTGCGAAAGGTCTAATAATATGGGAAATGTTTGTTTCACTTTCCAACAGATTGCTTACACATCTCTTAAATAAAAAATACAAACTTTGATTCCTAATTAATTTTTACAAGTTGCATCCCTTTTAGGTCACAAGGAATATAATTTAGTCATAGATACAGTACTACAAACGGAGTAATTCTACTTTAATTAGAGGTGTAGGTACTCTGTAGCGATGCCAAAACTTGTTCCTGAATTAATTTCTTGCCTTAATGTTGAAATTCTTAAAGATCTTTATGCAACAGACTGAGTAACTTTCTCCATTCCTTTACAGCCGGCAAACTTGAGGAAGAGATTGCTCAGGGACTCCAATTCTTTGACGTGTTTTATTCAACGGATCTTTCACGGAGGTCGTCTGGAACTCCCCTTGACCTCCGTGGAGCAACATTTATGCCAACACAAAGCAGTTGGTGCACTGGAGAGCTAGAGAACCTGGTCAGTAATTTAAAGCCAGGTCTTGTACTTTAAATCCCACATGTTAAAACAAGAAGAAATATTTGTTTTCCTGACTCTTTCTCCCTGACTATGAACACATAACTGTTATGAACTCAGCTTTCTGGATTCTGTGCCTGCTCTGAGATTGGGGTCACTTGGCCAGCAACGTGGCGCTCCGCAGCTGCACCATGAGTT
>NW_009260080.1:763561-776370 GCF_000687185.1 Egretta garzetta
GCAGCCCTCTCCAGCAGTGTTTATTATACTGGTGTTTGCAGCATGTCTTGCTGAGTAATGCACACAGCCTCGCTGCTGGTGGATTCTGTGTAGATCGCCCCTTTTAGTGAGTTCATTAAAACTGTCATTATCTAGTTTTCCTAGAAAAACAAGGGGGGGGAGGGGGGAGAAATCTGCTTTTCTGAAACTTGGCATCTGATTGTATAGATGCTCCCTTGCTGCTGGCAGTAAACTGCAGGAAATAAGGGACAATCCTCGGAAGAGAACAAGGGGTGACTGAACGTGTAACCATGCAGCTAGCACACTGAGTGGGCATTCCAACAGTCTGGATAAAAATTATTTATGTTGTGGCCTGGCCAGTTTCCAAATACAAGAGAAAAAAACAATCCTTGCACCCAAGAGCTGAAGTATAAGATGACAGACAGGCACGTAGTGAAGACTATTTGAGGACGGAGCAAAGAAACCAGGTGATAAAGCTGAAGACAGAAATAACTAAAAGTTTCTGAATGTGGTTCGTTTGTTTAATGTCAATACTAGAAGCTGTATTAATACTAGTCCTAATACTCCAATCTCCTGCCTCTTTTACAAGTATCTTCCCTGTTTACCTTGTCTGGAAACCCTGGCTCCACTACTAAGTTCCCTTATGCTGTCCCTTTCACCAAGTAAATAATCTTTTCAGTCAGAAGATACAAAGAAAATAATCCATCTCTGAGCTATAAATAGGTGATAGTCTGCATTTTGGGGAGCTTGGGTAACTTGCACCTATGCAGACTTTACCAGTGAAGAGATCTTGTGCAGCAGAAGTGTACCCCATGATCTCAGTCCTGATGACTGGAGACAGTCTTCAAAATATGAGGGTAAACTGACACTGTTATGGCAGCATGATGTTGTGGGAAATTTGAAATTCTCTGTTTGTTTTGCCTGGTGCCCTAGGGACTACAAAACAATACAGCCTTCAAGTGTTCAGCAGAGTCAAAATATAAAAGTTAAAATGTAATTTGTGATAAGGGAGTGGAGAAACAAAAGCATCACATAGTGAATTGGAATGCCTGGTGAGCTACGTGCCAGCCAAAATCTGTAAGAAATGTCACTGATGCCATTTCTAATCCCTTAGAAAACAGCCACAGAGGAATTTTTGATCAGGGCTGGACTGTCTGGATAAATCCTAGGATGAAATTCTTGATTTTCTAACTCTGGACTATGCTGTAAAGGTACTCTAAAAACAATCAGGGAATGTTTTGCACAGACATATGTTTGTAACTTCACTTTATAGCCCCATGATTTCAGACAAGATTCAGTGCTGGAGCCACCAAGGAAAGCAGTGGGGTGGCACAGTCCTGAGCCTGTAGCCTGTGGCCTTGCAGGGGTGCTCACGTTCACTGCGTGTGCTCATGGAAAAAGACATCGGGGGGGGAAGGCTGTCAACACGCTGAGTCGGGAGCTGCTTCTGAAGGCAAAGGGCTGGTTCTGGTTTGGTCTTGCCTCAGGTTTAGGTGTCTAACCTGTAGCCTGGCAGAGATGTCTCTCTCTCTCATTCCAGCTTCTTGTGTTTCCCTGAGGACAGCTGACCTATTTTTAGTAAGCAGAGGTATAGCCAAACCTATTCTTCAATGCACAACCCTAAGGGCCTTTTCAGACATTTCCTTAGGTGCCAAAAGAGCTTCAGACAGTTTAGGAGTCTCTGCCCATTAGTGAAGAGTTGCTTACAGGTTTTGAGGGCTACAAGTTTGGCTTAGTTTCCTAAATCCTGCCAATCTCAATCTTTTTTATGGCTCTGGACCTCATCCTGCAATGTGGCTACAGAGCAACTCAGTGTTGGAATCACCTCCGTATCAGGTTGTTTGCATTTCTCTTTATGGTTTAATGAGGAAGAAAGTGAGCAAAATTCCTATCAGAAACAAAATTGCTGATGGGTAGAAGAAAGCACAGACTTGTAAATTGAACAAGGCTGGAAGGCAGAAGCTGGACAAAAAGACAGTGTAGAGGAGATGGAAGGAGCTAGTGATGTTGGACAGAAGGAGCTGTGCTTGGGAAGAAAGCTGAAAGTTGTACTTCTTCAGGGTTTCTGTACATCTGTGTGTATAGTTTTTAGGGGAAAGCCAGAGAAGTCTGAATGATAAGAGTGGATTCTATAAATTTGTGGTGTCAGATTTATTCCCTCAGCCTTTTCTGAGATGAAGATAGCATCCAGAAAATTGTTGAAGTTAATTTGTATGGCACAGCATAAGAATTAGGCAAAAGAATTAGAAAATAAAATAGGAAAACAAAACTATATGGATTCATAGAAGAGAGTATGTGCTGTGGTTAATTTGTTGGATTTGTCCCCTGTAATGCCCATCTTCATTCATCAGAGTATGTTTCTCAGTTCATGCAACTCCTGCCTAAGTAAGAGAAACCTAAATGAATCAGTCAAAGCTTTGTAAAGCAACATTAAGCAATGTCACTTTTATATAAATCTCTTTTCAGGGTAAAAACAGATTTTAAAAGATATCAATCGCAGTTAAAGAAAAAAGCTCTTTGCTGCTGTTCTTGCTCTAAGGTGAAGTGCTCACCTGGTATAGGTGACAGAGGTGTAAGCCTCAATGCTTTACACTTTCTTCATGCAAACAAGTTATTGTCCCAGGACTCTGAAACCCATGTTTGGTAATGTAATGAAAAAATGAACACATTCTGAACTCTTCATTCATCATTCTGGAAGTGCCAGCTGCCTCTGAGTGCTGATATATTTTATTGCAAAATTTCTGGTCAAGGCTTTGAAACGTATCTGCAAGCAAACTCCTCCTGGCAGTTTACAGGTAGAGGCTTTTGCAGAACTCTCTGCAAATATTTCTCCAGGTGCTATAGTCTATAAATAGAGCAGGACATCTGTCTGCATGAGATTTCAGTGTTGTGTGCTACTGTGGTGGCACTGATGGTGCAAGAAAGAGAAATTAGTTTCTTCTGATATTAGATTAAGAATTGGACGGCAGCTTCAGATGAGGCTGTAAATCTCATCTGGGAATCCCTTATACCCTGAAATGAAGCTAATGTTTAAAGACTGAGAACTGGCCACAGTAAGACCAGAAAATGATTGCTTGCACTCGAGGATCATTTCTAAAATAACAACGATCTTACACTTCTTTGTGAACTCAAAAGAAAAATCAGCCACCAATAAAATGCAAAAGAAGTACAGTTATTGCTACTGGACTAAAACTTCACACATTTGCAACAACATAGCGGCTCATTTTTTATTTGAGAAAACTGACAGTGAAGGAAGTATTCGTTTGTGACTGCTAATAATTCAAATGATGGGAAGATTTGTGTTTCTTATTACACAACCAAAAAGGACTGAGCTATTATGTACTGCACTTTCAAGAGGTCAAGAAAATTGTGTAAAAAAATTTACAAATATAAACAATATTTATATTACTTAATATGGCATAAATTGCTGCTGATAATGTAAGGGGTAATTTCAAGAGACGTGTCTTTGCTTCCGGAGGTGAAAAGAAAACGAGTATTTGCCCTCAGCTAAGTACATAATATATGAGAAACTGTAATATAGGTAAGTCACTATTTGATCACTAATAGATTGTATAACGTAAGTTTTTAATAACTATTTTTTTTCTTGTCTAGTAAAATAACATCAGAATTTCAGATGAGCTTTTTTTTTTCAGCCTGGCACATTTAGTAATTCTGAGAAACAGTTATACTCATAAGTTATATTGATTGTAGTCAGAAGCATCTTGGAATATTTTTCAGCTATTAGAAATGGCTTTGGACATTACGTGAATGCCAATCAGTTAAAACTCTTTCAGATCTTTAATAACAAAAGTATTAAGGATGATACAATGACTGCCCAGCAGTTCTCTCAAAAAGTTGCTACAGTACAGTTATAACAATGTGATCTTACTTCTAATGTAGATTTATGCCATAATGTGTTCAATGAGAAAAAAGTTTTCAACAAAAAATTGATGATTGTTTTTGTTCATAAAAGATACTGAAGTAAATACATATTATAGCAAAGTAGGAAAAATAAAAGAGGATGTTGTTCAGTGTTATGGATTAGTTCTTAATTACCTGCTTTCTCACTCTGATTTCAGCACATTGATATGCCTTAACCTCTTCCAGTTAATTTCCTTTAAAAAAATATAGTGACTTTGTAGAAAATTTTGAGTATTGCTGAAAGCTGAGGGTTATCGTATAAAGAATACTCTATGTTGAAGTTTTCCTCCTCACTTGGGAGCACAGAGCAAATAGCTTTCATCTATTGTAGGCTGAACTACTTGCAGAATTTGGGAGTGGTGGCACACAACCAGCATGGCACTGGACGTGTGCCCATTTGCACATAGCCTGGGTGAGGTGTGGGTCTAGCACGGCTACACAACGATCAGGTCCCCGGTTAGCCCATGCACCATTTTGTGTACAGCCAGAGCGCACCAGCTGTCTCAGTGCTGGCCCCCTTCTCTCTTTCCTGTGATTTCAGGCAGTGTTCAGACATGCCCTTCCTGTGGCTGATGCATCTGCATCATAGTGGGCTTGCTGGCTCTGTCCCCCACTATTTAAGTGCTGGCCCTCTCCCAGGCCTCCTAGAGATGCTGGGAGCCCCAGTGAGGCAGCGGTATGCAACCCTGACACCACAGAGCTGTTTGAAAGCAGGGGGAACAATGCATTTCTTATAACAATTAATTATGTTGAGAACTATACCTGTTCAGAAACCATTTCATTAGGAAATCAGCATGTGATCTGCACAAAGTCCAGAAACAGAGCGATTGTTACTCCAGCCAGTAAAGTGGTAGATCCTGCCGAATGGGCTGTGGTTTCCTGCTTGGACTTGGAACGCCCCAGGGACCCAAACATGAAGGTTTTGTGCCCTTTTTGCAGAAAGGCTGCTTTCTCTCCCCACCTGGAGGGAAGAAAGGGGGAGTGAGAAGTGGGAAATGGTCTTGATAGGTAATCAGTCTACACTGAACCAAAATGGTATTTTTATATTTTTGCTAGTTGGCTTCTCTGTCCACAAAAAGGTCATAAACCCTGTGTATTATTAAATGGCACGTAATTCTTACCTTTGTAGGAAGAGTACCATGAATAAGTGATGTAGCACATGATATTTCTCTATCGAAGATTAACTGCATTGGTAAATCTTCCTGGCTGCATTAAAAACAAAAAAACCTCTAAATGGCAGAATATTACAGAGTACGCTCTTGGTCATGGAAACCTCCCCCAGTAGGGTATCTGTTTAGTCATCTCCCAGTGGCTGAACTGGTATTATACATTTTACTATGGTACTTATGGATATTAAAGGCTCTGTTTAGGATAATATTTTTAGTAACTTCTTGGTGTTTAAAGATCTAGATTGTCTAAAGAGGTGCTTTGAAAGTTTTGCATAGGCAAAATGGATGCTTAATTTTACTTGGTTACTCAAATTCATGTTATGTATTTTAAGTATTTTAAAATATTTATATTAATACGAAATTATGAAAAACACAAAATATTGAGTTCACTGAAGTTTTGAAATCGAGGGATATTATTCTTCTGGAATGTTTTCCAGCCTTTGGAACAGGGTAACGTATCTATGTGCACAGCTGCCCATATATCATATCCTGGCTTCCATTCTGATGTGTTCTTCAGTACCAATATAACGTGGTTCATTTTACAATAATTATTTTTTTTTTTTTAAATTGAGTTGAATTACCAGAACACAGTATGGCTTTCACTTCACTCATAGTTTCAAATTCAGCCTGTAAGTTATTTACAGAAGGGCTTTTCTGTGAGTATTTATAAATAAAACCCAATGAAAGGAATTCAGTTCTAGGAGGGACGGGGTCTAAGGAGATGGGTGTTAAATCAAATTTGCTTTAAAGCTTTAGATTGCTGTGGTCTTTGGAGTACTTTGGAGAGTCTTAAGAGTCTGTGGTGTCACAGAAATCCCAGTGGGTAAAAGCACCAGTCAGAAAACCTGCTGCAGTTGCCTCCCTTGATATCTCAAAGAACATGATGAGCGAACGAGTAACTGGGACAGTGTTTTTTGGGATTTGATATTTTAAAGAGGTAGGTAGGTGTAAATTTAAGAAAGAATTAAAATTTTTCATAGGCAGTTGCCTGTCAATAAGGAAAAAAAGAAAAGGAGGAGTGTATGCTATGGTGAGGAATGGTAGGGAAGTAAACGTTTGCACCAAGGCTTGAACTAACTCAGCCAGTCCATAACACAGCATAATTCATGTACTGGGCTTTTTAATCAATTCTGATGAGACTTATCACCATCTTACAAACCTGCCATGTCATGGGAACTTTCTCGATTTTACCTGGAACTGCTGGGGCTCATTTACCCGCTCTGGAAGAACTTACACAGATGTACTTAGTAAAAGTGAGTGCTTTTAGAAGTCAAATATAGCTGCAGTTCCCTGCTAGATGAAAGTAAGCAGGTGCTTACAGGTGTTTAACAGATACACCAGATGAAAGAATTTTCAAAAGTAAACCTTTACCTCTGATTAACACAGGATATCCTCAGGTACAGATATTAAATTTTTCAAACATTTTCCTGTGCCGTTCTTACTGATGACATTTGTCAGAAATTTTGTTAACTTATCAAAACACTTTGTGCCAGGACTCTGGTAGGATCTGTGGTAAACTTTCTGTCCCACTATATCAAACAGTATCTCTTTCTATGTCATACAGATAATGTATGACATGAATAATGAAGTGCGAGAACTTGAAGCTTGCTCTGTTCATGGCGTGAGTGTGTACACAGAGCAAGTATAGAGCTGACAGGATTAAATTTGTACTAGATAAAACTGAAACAATTTTTCTCTTAGAAAACCCTTCATAAATATATGGTTTTCTTTTTACAAAATTGCGTTGGCAACCTGTTGCTGAGGATGGAAGTAAGTACCCTCATATACCCAATATGCAATTTTGTAGGAATTTTTTATTTGTTTGTTTTATATTATACAGAAGATTTTGGACAGAAAACTTCTGTGCGATGCCACTTCTCATATTTCAGCTTTCCATTGGTACATTTTTACATTTATATGGTTCAATGAGATTATAAGGTGACAAGAATGTTACTGTTGAAGCCAAAATATGGCTTAGAAAGCTTGCCTCATACTTTGAGCTTGTCATTTAAGTAGTTAACCATTTACCCAAGAGCCTATAGATAGAGATTTCAGACATTTGAAAAAAGTACTTTCATATAAACACATAGACTATTGGTTGGTAAAGAAATTATGGCATAAAATTGACTCAATTTGTTTTGAAATCTTAAGATGGATGAGCTTGGAGAAGGCTGAAAGAGCAGAATAGCTGACAGGTCAAAACTGAAAACAAAGCATTCAGCCACCTGGATAAGCATTTTGCTGCAAAGAAGTTTTTCACTGAATAGGTGTCAATATTTTGGTTTGCTGGAATATAGTTTGTCAAATGTACAATGCCACAGTAAACAACTTCTTTGTAATTATTTAGGGCCCATTTCTACTTGAGGCCACGTGCTGCTTACCCTTGCACAAACTGCGATTGTCATAGTCTTCGGTGTTTTGTCTATCTACATAATGGAGTAACCTACAACAGCAATTTTTATAAGTTTCTGACAAATTGGTTAATAGAATGGACTTAGAAATGAAAAAGATAATTTCCTAAAATAAACAACATACAACATGGAACTAGCTTTCAAAGTATGGTGTTTTCTTTTAAAAACAGCATAGCAAACCATTCTGGGAAATAATGGAATTTTGTAGGTTTGAAGCTGTGTCGCTTGTCTCTGTCTTGTCTGTGGCTCCAGATGCAAGAAATGTTATATGGAAAAATGTCATCTCTCTTCCCAAATAATTGTCATTCCTCCTCTCTTCCCTGCCAACTTCTCCCTTTTAATTTTTTTTTTTTTATTCTTTAGATTTCAGAAGAAAGGAAAGTGAAGACAGAAATTAATGAAGAAAAAGGGAGAAGGCAGAAGAAAAATCACACAATATCAGACATTTTAAGTAAGACTGAAACAGATTTAAATTTTTTTTAAAAAGTTTGATTTTACCATTTTCCTCCTTCAGAAAATTTAAAAAAGAACATTCTGAAAAAGTTTTCATGAAAATATTGTTCAAATTTCTAAATCAGTTCTAGTGTTCATTTACACTTGTTCTTCCTGTGAAGTGTGGATCTCCAAGTTATACAATAAATCTAGAAATTCCTATCAGAACAGAGCTAGTGGAGCCTTGGTCCAGCTGCAGTCAATGACAAAACTCCCATTCACTTCAGCAAGGCCAGGATTTCTCCCCTTACTGACACATTTAAGGAAGTGATCAAAGTTTCAACGATGCATATTCTCTGACTCCATATATGCAGGAGTTGCTCTCTCTCCAGGCAGAGGGTCATATTTAGCATATTTTGGGGTCTTTAATGTGAACATAATAGGAGAATGCCAATAAACCCACAAGATTTTGCAAGTCGTTCTGCAGAAGTTTTTATTTCAGGCAAAAGGTTTTACTTCAGCTCTAATAAAAAGAGATATACAGCTTTTTTATTTAACACCAAAAAAAAAAGGAGAGCACTTCCTTAGGAAATCTAGTCACATTTTTCTTTCAAAGTTTTCCTTGAAAGCCAAGGAATAATTGTAAATGCAATTCATAAAGAAGAAAATATCAGTTGTTATACTGGTGAGAACCAGCATGTAGCCAGGTTAGAGCTAAGTCCTTTTTGCCTATTGAAGAAGTGATCACAGGGCTGACAGCTGGAGTTTACTTGACTGTACAATAAAGCAGCCCTATAGGTACCTTTTGTTGTATTCAAAATGTCAAATGTAATCTTAATACACTTTTTTCTTTTCTTTTTTTTTTTCCCCTGTTGAGTATTATGTCTTCAACTGAGGAAATGAAAAGAAGATAGATAAGCAGAAGAGATCAACATGCACCCCAAGTTATTTAAGACATTCTCAAGGGAAATGATAAATTTTTTCACAAATCTGTATTTTATTCTTGTGTTGTTAGTTAACTACTGAAGAGAAAATCCAGTGTTTACGTGAAGCTGTGTGCAAAGATGATAGTTTAAATGCACATAAAACTATATGACAACCACATCTCTTGATGATACCTCATGGTGCCTGTCAAATTCTGTGCATCAGCACCGCCTGAGTATGGGTAGCATCTACTTAATAACTCAAAAATAGGCCTTAAAATATTGAAACTTGGAACAAAGGAAGAGATAAAAATCCCGAACCCTCTGAATGAATTGACTAATTAAATACAGATATTTTCTACAGTGTTGGAAAAATATAGTACATTTGAATGCACCTTGCAAAAACCTTTAATTATAATTCTAGATGGCAAGTGTTTGCCAGTATGTATTCCCTATACACTTTCCAGTCACAGGACTTGCTGTGATCACATTTTGTTAGCAATCTTCCTCCAAAATGGAAGGGACTTGAGGCACCTATCTTGCTGTTGAAATTTAACAGTTTTTAGACAATCACAAAGCGTTGTGATGCCTTGATTGTACAACAAGAAGAGAAAAGACATATGGGTGAAAACAGAACTCTGCTGCCTGGAAAATCACTATGTCAACTCTCTAGTCTTTTCGAACGTATGCTGTGTCACGTACGACTACTGTGCATCACAGGTATTTTACCATCACGTTTCTGAGAATGACATAATTTACCTTTAGATGCATGTTGGGACTTCTTTGTAGGTATTAGGTAAAAGAACTTCCGATGTACTTTGTGCTGACTTGGGATGTTCATCTCTATTTTGCAGGGAGGTCACATAGGACATAACTAAAATTCATAGATAACAATTTTTGCTTTACCAAAGGTAGTAGGTACTCATTTATACTTTTAGATATCAGGAAGCTGAGACTGTGTTCAACAGGCTTTGACCCCAAAGAACATATGGAATACAATGAAGCTTTTTGATGAAACCCAGAATTACATCTTGCGTCAGCTCTTCTCCATTAGCATCAGCTGACAGGGTACCCTCTTGCAGGACCTTCATCGTGTAAATACAGAGGTGTTCTATTTCTATCAGAACTGTTTCACAGGTGTGAGTGGATGCTTGCGGATGTACAAGTGTGACTTACATCCTACCTTGTTACTCTGTTTTAAGAGGTAAAGCAGAGTGGGAGTTAATGAGCTCCAGGCGGGCAAGGATCCCGCACAACAGACTCTGCTACTGACACAGATGCTGGCTAGGAAAGGTCTGCCACAAGGCCCCTAAAATCAAGTATGTGGCTACCAAGGAAAATCATGTGCTGAAGCCAGTCAAAAAGGGTCATATGGTTTATTGCTAAGATCCCCAACGAAGAGCTCAAGTGAGTAGGCTTTAGTCACACTTGAGACAAGCATGCCTTGCTTGTGTCACTCTTCTTCAGAACAAAACGTTTAAATTCAAACTGTTTACTTTTAATAGGAGTGAAAAACAAGGTTGGTTGGTTTGTTTGATTCAAAAGCAGACCTGAAAAATAACTCTCACTTCTACACCTGCTGTTGAGTTTTTGAAATTCAGCCAGGAAAGATGTTACGTAAGAAGTGGACCTGAATGGTCACTTAAATGGTTGTCATCTGTAATAGCTGTTGGGGTTAGGTGAGTGGCATGAAAATCTCACAAGAGTTTTGACTGAGCCTAACGTGCAATCCTTTCATGAGCTGTGGATCATAAATATTTCATGTTTCTTGACAGTTCACAGGCTCATCTTTCTATCTGAAATGGGCATGTTTTAACTTGCCCACCAATCCCCCTTCTGCCCTTGGCAAATGTTGATATAAACAGGATGTAAAACACTACCTTGAAAATTATTATGTCAATTGGAGTACCCTGGAGTTTCTGGCCTTGTGCATGGCTAGGACAGGCCGAGGAACAGCCCTGCGAAGGAGAGGTGACTCTGAGTCCATCTACATCTCCACAGTACTGCACCCACTGAAGTTGGCTCTTAGAGCAGGAGTGAACAGATTATAGAAAATTCTGGGTTCTTCTGGTACACAGTGGTCAATCAGGCTGGCAGAAAGTGCCAGTCTGGCATAACCTCTTTTACCATCTTGATCAGTCTTTGGTTTAGGGCACAATCTATTTTAAAAACATAGTATTCCTGTAACTTCCCTCACCAGCTCCCATTTCTATTCAGTCCAGTTACAGGGTTCAGTAAAAAGCCCAGAAATTGGCATTGCGGCCAAAGTTTGTCTGCTATAACCAGAGAGGAATGTCTTGAACTTAATATGTTTGGTTTGCGAGATCTGTTTTCGTCCGCTATAACCAATTGTCTATTATAACTATGTCCATCATAAGTGTAGTATGCACTATATAATTTAACAGCAGTGGTTAGTACAGCAGAAGCCAACTGTTGAGGCTGGGTGGGAAACCTGAGATATTTTGTTAACCAAATATGTCCTAAAATAATCTTAATTTTTTGAGAAACTACCAATCTCTGCATTCTTGGCTAAGTGCTGTTGTTGAAATTTTAAAATGGTCTATTCATGCTTAAATGTACGCTTCACCAAGAAAAGAAAAAGATTTTTTTTTTTATTCTTTCAAATTATCAGATGTTTTATGTACTAAGCAGAACCTTGGCATCCCTGAGCTTGAGGAAAAAAGGTTAAAATGGGAGGGGACCAGACCCAATTAGTTTCTGTGGAGGAAAGTGTAACTTTGAAAAATTGGAAATATAAAAATGTGTTGTATCTTAGGTATAGAGAACAAATATATAAGACTAAGTTCTCTCATCACAGTTGAAATAAATTGCCTGGAAATTTAAGGACACCAGTAAAAATTCCCATGTTATTAATTTATTAAGCCTTGTAGCATAAAGAGCAAGGAATGGAATAGGGAATAATCCACAATACAGTATATTTTACCCTTTTAAATGCCAATGATCTTTAAAAAATGGAAATGAACTTGGCTTGAGCTAAATCTAAATGAACATGTCCTAGTTTTTGTTTCTTAAAAAGAGATGAAATTGGTTAGAAGTAGGGTTTTCTTGGGCAAAATGAGATCTTTTTTTCTTCTATGAAACAAAGCATTTTCATTTTACATACCGACATTTCCATGAAAAGCAAAACCAGAGAAATGGCATGCCAGACTTGCACACCATTCATAAAATCAGCAGGTGATGCAGTCCATCTTGCAGCCAGTAATCCAGTGGCTAGGGAACTCGCCCAAGGGGTGGGGGAACAAGGCTCTCCACTGCCAGTGGGGAACCCGTGTCTCTACCTTCCAAGAAATATCCTGGGCAAATGATTTTTTTTTTTTCCTAATCCATTAAAGCAGTCTTAATTTGCGTGCAATAGAACTTTTGTTTTACTAAGGATTCTCTAACCTTATAAATAAGAGTTTAAATCATTGTGTCTTTCTTGACCCTAGCCTGGCATCCTGAGAGCCTTAGTCCCTTGGAGTCCACCTATGGTTCTTGTTGGACTTCACGGACTTTGCGTGGCCTGGTGGGTGTCATGTGGAGAGTGTCAGGGATGTGTCCCCATCTGTGGGAGCAGGATTGAGACGGGGCAGAGGGAGGGGAGCAACTTGCACAAATTTAACAGCTTTTGTAACGTATGCAGGCATCTACATGTACCAAGCACTTGTGGAACAGAAGAGCAAGCCTCAGGCACAATCCCTCCTTGGGTGGTAGCCTGTGGATTTGGCAGTGAGGAACTGTGAGATAGCTTGTAAGAGAGCTCTGCTGTTCAGGGGCCATTAACGAATCCTTATGTAAACTCTTCCTGAAAACTCAGTTCTACCATACTGAGACAAAAAGAATAGTGTCTTCTCTGATCCTCCAGTGAGCTGCACATAAGACTTTTCAGTTTGGTTTTTTTTTTTTTTTTTTTTTTTTTTTTTCCCGTTTTGCTCCCCTTCTTTGTTTTTGGT
>NW_009260080.1:776493-790813 GCF_000687185.1 Egretta garzetta
GTGGGTGTCCCAAAAAACTTTTCATTTTGTTTTGTTTTTTTTTTTTTTTTTTCTCTTTCCCGTTTTGCTGCCCTTACTTGTTGCTGGTAAGGCAAAATGGATTTCAGGCAGTTTAGTAGTGGAGACTGACATTTTTCTTTTTTAAGTCTCTACCATGAATGGAACAAGACTCCTCTTCTTGCTGAAAAAATGCAGTTTCTGATGAGAGGTGTTATGCAAGTTACTGTAATTACTTGGCCTGAGCACCCCAGGGAGCTCTTCTGAACCACAGTACTGGTTCTTGCAGGCTCAGCATTGAAGCTTCAGAACTGTGAATTCTGCCCCTATCCTGACTCAAATATGAAAAAAACAGTGCAGTAAGCTCCAGCCTGTCTCAGTCCACCCAGATATAAACTAACTCATCTACCGAAAGGTTATGACAAATGAGATGCAGCCAGTTCCACCTTGGCCTTTAGAACTGAGGAGAAGTAAAGGCCTGTCTTTGACCAGTGATAAATGAGATGCTTATTCCAAGATTTTGCTCTGCCAGTGAATTATAGTTGGAACTGCTGGGAGAGGAAAAATTGTAGCTGGAAAAAGGAGTGTATTATGTGTGAGTGACACAATGTTTGTGCATGTATGTGGGTGTTCTGAGCAGATCCTTATGATGCTTAAAAGGACAAGGATGAAGAATGCTTAAGTGTTGCCAAGTTGTCAAGTGTTTATCTTTTCAGATATATAATAGTATCGACAGTCCTCCTTGCTGGATGGCTTCTGCAGTAAGCAGAGAAAAGGAAAAAAAAAAGATAGAATCCTGAGAGAATAATATGAATTTTCTTAGAACTAGAAAATAGTATAAATAAATCAATAATTTACATATGTACATAATTTCTTACTCCACGAAAGGAGTTGTTCTCGTTCATGACATGAGAGAAAATCTTGCAATGGAAAAATTCATGTGAGTGAAACAAGTTTTGTATTCAATCCCTAGCTGGGGTTAACCTGTTCAGGCAGGTCAACTCTCTTTCTAAAGCCATCAGCAGGTTTTTAAGTTGTGATGCTTCTTTCAGTCCTTTGGCAGCCCTCAGGTTTGTCTTGCTAGCTATCTTCTTCTCTTCAGTCTTGCCAGGTACAGTCACTTACAAGGTGCCTGTCTCTGGCAGGAGCAATCAGCATTCTTTACAGGTTTACCTTCCTGCTTCACAAATTCCAGGTGATGTCTTCTTTCTCCTTGTTGAGAGAGGTGAATCTGCACCTCTCAAGAGCTGCACAGCCTTATGTCTGTTCCCTAATTCTTGAATTTCTCATTACAGAATCCAAACTGCCTAAGCCTGCTTGGCCCTTCCGGCTCATGCACTGTCTGGATATCTATGCAGACCTCAGACGGTGTCTCCCTCACTAAACAAAGTGCTTACAATCTCAATAATTTGATTAAAACTGCAATGTCTCTATATGGTCTACCAGACAGAGAACAGAGTACTCCTTGTCATTTCCCACATATCCACAGATCTTGGGCCCTCCTAAACAACCCTCAATTTGTCAAAGAATCACTGTCCTGAATTTGGCAACTTTGGTGTGGCCAGTCTGTACAGATATATAGGCAGACTTCTGAGCATTCAAGGGTGGCGACTGGGACATATTTTAAACTTTGTATGACTGATATCTAGTTTATCATTTACAAAGTGAGCACCAGTAATGCCGTCTCCCCTCAGTATGCTGGGCAGAAGCCATCTCAGCTCTTGCAGGAGGTGTGTATATGCACATAGGCACAGATACCAGGATGAAGGCTTCTGCTTGCTGTATTTGATGGCACTGTACAGATGGTCTTCTAAATTACAAAGGGAATGCCTCTGGCAAGCTGTGCTCTTCACTGTGATTGATGCTATGAGGTGTAAGCTTAATGTTGCTCAAAAATATCTGCTTTCTCATCTTGGTTTTTTTTGGTCTGCTAATAGAATGGTGTAACACAGAATACTTCTAAACAATTAGGAAATATTTGTAATCTGGTTAGACAGTCACCTTTGATATTTAGTATTTGTAAAGGTTTCTTTAGCTGTGACTTGCAAGGGACATCCTGAGACTATTAAGCATTCTACATTCAGCAATGGCTAATGGTGTTTCATAGTAAAAAACAATATGAAGTGCTCTGTTCCTGTCTTCTCCATCTCAGCATCCCACAATATCTCCTTCCTAACCAGCAAAACATCTTCACCCAGTTTATTCTATCTTTTTTGAAATAAATTTCAGAGAATAGTGAAGTATCTTCCCTGAGCAAGAGAGAAAAATCTGGCCTTCATATTTGGGACTTGCCTTTATATGTTTCATATTTATTTTACTTACCATTTTCATCAGTTTCCAAAATGTCAAACATAGCTTTTCTCCATACAGATTTTCAGTTTTGAGTGACACATTAGTCATCATCCAGCTTGAAGCAATATTGAAAACCCTCACTGAAGTAGACATATGAAGGGTCAAAATAATCAGAATATGTTCATTTTAGAGTTCAGTTGTTAGTGTAAAGTTTTAGCTTTTAAACTACAAGAAAAAGCCTGTTTCTTTCCTTTGAAGATTGAAATGAAATGTACTCAAACAACAGATTAAGAGTTTTTAGGCCTTTGTATGGCATATCGTCTGATTCCCTAAATGTCCTATTGGCAGGTAATGAGTGCCGGTTGAAAGTATGAGCCTGGAATGTGGTAGCTGACAATCAATGCCCATGAGTTTCATTATGAAGATCTTAGTGCTTCACTAATTAGGCATATTCCTATAAATGAAGGTGCAAGAAGTGGAAGTGGAATTTTCAAATAGGTTCCTCTCTGCTTGCTTCATCCCTGCTCCCACTGAACCAGTTGGAGATTTTTAAGAGAGGATAAATGAGATATGTGCACGGCAGTCCAATTTTATAAACCCCGTCTTGCACTTGTTTACTGTTATTTGAATGGTATTAGAGGTATGGCATTAGCAAAACTGCAGGTTAAATCTGAGACACAGGGCAGAGAATATTTCTGAAATTACAGATGGCAAAATTCTTTCTCTTCATTTAGCTGAGAAATCCAAATTCCATGCATTCTTTCCAGGTGAGCTCTTAAGTTAAGGACTTATTTGGGAAAAGGAAGGGTTTTTTTTTTTTTTGTATTGACCTTTTATTTCAGAGATGGTTAAATGAACTCATTTTTGTATCTGATCAAAGGCCTGATTTTTCTTCTATTGAAGTTAATGGCTATGCTCATATTGATTTCTTAGAATGCTGGATACTCTTCCAAATTAATTCTGTGCTAAAGTGGGGCAATCTATTTTTATATAAAAAGTGAAATTTATGGTCAGGCCTGGCTCAGTATATGTTGTTGAAGACTATGCTGGACTTCAGCAATCAATGCAAAATAATAAAAAATTAAAAGGGAGAAGCATTCTGTCAATAGCACTCCTGTAACAAAGGGAATGCTTGTTTTATATTGATTAGCTCCTGTTAAATAATGCATTATGGCTTCACAACCATGTAGGCTCTTGCCGGGTTGTTTACTGCAAGCAGTGGCAGTACAGAAATGCTCTTAGTGAGCAAGGAAATCGATACTGTATCTGTAAACACACTTGCAAATGCAGTCCCATGGTTCCCCTTCCAATCTGCAGCTGCCCATTAAACCAGAATAGTGAGAAATAAGACCGGTTGTTACATTCTGTATTTCTCTTTCAGCACCTTTTTGGACAACATTAGGCTGCTGAGGCACTTCAGTTAGAATCCAATCCATAAGTGACTTGTTTGGTATACTTATACTCACCTATTGAGTATATAAGAGCACAAAGCAGTTAAGTCATTTCCAACATGCCGGATTTGCATATGAGAATAGATTTTCAGCAGTTTCCATTTGTTCAGACACCAAATGGTTCTGAGAACAATTTATTTGTAAAGCTGCCAAAAAATCCTTGTTAGAATTAGGGCATTCTCAACTTAGTGTAGCAACCCTAAGAGCATCCTCTTCAAGGAGCTAGCGGCTCAACTCTCATTGAATTAGGGTCTTAAAACAGCAAGGCTTCTCTGGAAAACTTTGACGGATGTTCCTTGGTATGGTTAAGGAAGATGCCTCCGTTCCTTGAAAGTGTGGGTGCCAACTGAAGAACCAGGTGAATGAAGCTGAAGGGAGAATGGGGACCAGTGAAACGGACGTACTCCTGGGGCACCTGATGCCACATCATGATTTACAGTCATTTGGTTCCACACACCCCTGGTCACACAGCAAGGAGCTGGCACAGTTGCCCACTGTCCTCTGCACAGTATGCTAAGGGCAATACTCCAAAAGGATTGAGTGAAGCTGAACTTTCTGCTTAGGGAGTGGTTGTTCATTTAATTACCATTCATCACAACTGGAGATCCTTTCAAGTGTCACAGTCCGATAGGAGAGCTGTGATACTTTTTCCATCATGACTTTGATTACCTTTAATAAGGTATGACTGGCCCAGTGAATGATACAAAAAGACCCTGGTGTAGCTTTTTGCATGTTAAATTCAAGATGAAATAAGCATTGTTTCAGACGATGAGCACTCACAGTTCCCCCTGATATTACCAGAAATAGAATAATCTTTGTAGCACTGGACACCTATAAGTAATGACAAATGATAAATAATATAATGCTAAAAATATTTGATTATTTGAGATGAGCTGCATTAGAGTGAAGTTTTGTTTATTTTCATAGATTAATTCTGTGAAAATGTATCTGCATAGTTTTAGGTTATGATCATTATTGTACACTGCCTTCTCTGACACAGAGAATGGGTTTTATCTGAACAGATTTTAGTCACCTAAAAGTCAGGTGTCTAGCCTCAGCTGATAGTCTGAATTTCCCTTACAGTTGATGGAGATATATAGTCTTCTCCAAGAGACTGAGATAGCTATATAGTATAGGTGGAATATAAAAATTTATGGAGGTACCCGACCTTCTTCGTTGGCTCTGTAAGGAGCCTTGGCAGCTAACCTATGGCACATTTTAAAACATCAGGCTAACTGAGGGAATCCTATCATATGAAATATAGTGGCCAGCAAAGGTGTGAGGAGAGCTGGAGACAGGGGATTTCAAGTTAAAAATAGATGCTGTGTAATAATTAGTAACAGTTGGAGACACAAACTAGCACTGAACAGTGCTGGTTGGTCTCATTTTCAATTTTTCCAAAAGGGAAAGATCATTTTTGAGGTTAACTATTATTTCAGAGCCAAATTTCAGCTAAAGAAAGCTCCAAGTCATTTTGCAATGACTCTAATAATATTGCTTCAGAGGAAACTGCCTGGTTATTTAGTAGAGCATGCTTCACGGAAAACTGTGGTGACTGGGACTGGAGTTCAGAATACTGTATTGAGGGCCATTATTTTTCAATACCTACATAAGGCTTTATTTGAAATCACTGATCTTGTTCCTTAATTTCTAATGGGGTCCATATGACAGACATAAAAGAAATCAGGGAAGCAGTGTGAATTTTAGAGATCCGAGATCTGTATGAAATCTCTTTTGGACAAGGTATGAGAGGAACATCTGGCCCAGAGCCTGGTGGAACAGTATCCTGAATAACATCTCAATGGCCTCAAGCCATGGACAGAGCAAGGGAATGACATCTGTCTTCTGACCATAAAGACATGCTCTATATTTTCTTCTCTCCCTGAGGAATTTTTCCAGACAGGGTCACCCTATATACTAATGGGTAACCAGCAGACCATGGCTCAGTGAATAGTCAATTTTGGACCATTTGTATAGCACTTTCATGAACATATTTTTCACTTGAAACACTTCTAAGAAGGTATCTTCCTTTAAACCCAGTAATATCCATAATTACTTTGGCGCACTTTGCTGTCATGACCAGGCCTGTTCACGTTCCTGAGGGAGCTTGTTTAACACTAGTTTGGCTATTGCCATATCACACTGCAGAATATAGAGTGCCTTTGAAACATGGGTAAAATCCGAAGGTCCCATGTTACCAATATGATGAATATAAGAGTAAATCACAGTTAAGAGAAACAATACCTTCTTAAGAATGGCTTCAGCTTCTCTCTGGTGTGGAAATTATGAATAATAAGGGCCAGATTTCACCAACCGGTGGGTTGAACTTTATCCAGGCCATCCAAAAGGCAAATGGAGTGAGTTGGGGAGAAGGAAAACATCTAGCACTGTATACATACTGGCTCTGAAGTTATTTTCCCATAACCCAACACAAAGATTAATGTTTATAACTTAGTTTAAATTTTCAGGGGATTCTGCAACGAATAAATGCACAAATGAAAAATGTTTTATTACATCTGTAGTAAAACCTTTAGATAAGCTTCACTGTGAGTGATATGTGTAAAAAAGTCTATCTATGTTAAGGTTTCATATTGCTAACAATTAGCCATTAAAATATCAGTTACTAGTATGGTTTATTGCAAATCAGTGAGTCGATCCATTGCCTTGGTCCTGCAGCAAAAGAACTTTTTGATAGCTCTTTAAAAAAAGCTAATAATGGGATTTCATCTAAGGGAAAGAAAATAAGCTAAGTCTTTCATTAAAGCATTCTATAAGAGAAGTGCGCATTGCAAATGTGTTTCTCAACTCATGGGTGCAGAACTGAAGTGAATTATTCATTTCCAACACAGCCTTCAAATCAAAACATTTCAGCATTCCTTACTTACTAACATCAGTGGATCGTGTGAACCAGAACGCTATGTTACAATAATCTCATGATTTTTAGGCAGAACGATCCTTGAATAATATTTCAGTCTCTGCTTTTCCCTGGAAACTTCCTTACTTTCAGCAGTCCTCCTCTACTTGCCAACAGTGACCTAACTCTAAAATTATTTGCTACATTTGAGCAGGGAACAAAATTAACTCTTAAGAAAATGGGTGGCCCATACCATCAGCAAATAGTGGAACGGGGCTTGGATGCATGTCCTGGGCGGCGCACTAGCAGGGCTTATATCCTTTGTGAAGTCCCCCTAGCCAGTGAAAAAGTAGCACTTTGTCCAGAGGAGCTACCTTAGCTGCATATTACTGTTATGATGTTTTGTCAGCTAATTGGATTCCTTTTCATATATTTCAAGAATTGCCGGAGCTGTGCTTTGTCATTAGTTTGCAAGCATAGCTTTTCAGGGTGGGAGTTGGGCTTAAACATATACAGCACAAAGTAGGTCTTCTAGAAAGGAGCTTTAACATAGAGGGGACAAATTTTTAAATGTCCCTACTATATACACTTAACCTAAGTGTTTGTTTCATTAGTACTGGGGAAATAGATCATTTCAGGGGAAAGGAAGGGGGAGAATTTCTTGCTGTAGTTTGCAGGGCACATTTCTTAGATTTGAGAACTGCTCAGACATTCAGTCAACATCATCCTCTGAAGACGCTTAGGTTTTGGCAGGTACATTTATCCATGGAACAACACACAAAAAGAAATCCTGATGGTTTGGAAGGGGTCGGTGGAGGTCTGAAGGTTAACTTAAGCCAAAGATCCTAAGGGAAATTATTCTTAATGAAAACTGACACATATATGCCCCTGACAGCTTTAGAAAAAACAAACATATATTTCATCTGAATCTCAAAAAGCTCAAATATTTAAACTGTGCAACAAACACTGAACAAATTTTGAACTGAATGGTGTTAGCTGCCAAGGAAAAGTTAATTCACACACTTTTTATTCCTACTGCTCTGGTACCCATCGGAACTGTTTTACATTTATCTGACCCCATGCAATACCTTTCTTTCAAAACCATTACATTTAATACATTTTCATAAGGAACAATTTGGAATGTTGCCCAGTCATTGTCTAAAATGAAACAAGAACTCAACACAACATATGCATATACTATCCCCATATTGTGTGTGAATGCAAAAGCAGACATCCTTTAGAAGCAATAAAAGCTATGTCTACCTAATGAGCAAGAACAGACATCCTCTAGAAGCAATAAAATCTATGTCTACCTAATGAGCTCCAAATGGCATTTCTTGCACACTCAAATTTCCCATTGAAGTCCATGGGCTTTTTGCATGTGTAGAATAAGCATGGTAAATGTAACTAACTATAGGTGCATATTTATACTAGAGCATGGCATCTTCTACTGCAGAAGTGTTTACTGTAACAACAGGAACAACTTCGAGTTTTCCAGAAATTATACAAAGAGGTTTTGGGTGTATGCTCCCTCTGAACATGAACTGGATACTGTTCTTACAAGTTTCTTAATGAGAAGGCTGTGTCTCCTATAACTAATATGAGTCTTTATTATAATAACAGATAAGCTAAGACAGGAAGGAGCTTGAGAAAGGAGAGCTAGGTATATGTCTTTCAGTAGGTAGCTATGACAGAACTGGCTCACTAATTAAAATGCTTCAGGGATGTTACAATTCAGTCCAGACCTTAAAAGATCAGATAGCCTTATGAGATGCCTATCATATTGCTCAATGTGCCATTACAGACCTCAGACACATTAAGCAAAGCTTGCTGCTGATAAAGGCCCATGGCAGTCGGAAGGCACATTTTCATAAAGAAGAACTGTTGAGTGTGAAGTCTGATAGGGGTTATACTGGTTTGTACCAGCTGAGATTTTGCCTGTAATCAGCACGATGCTGATGACTGATGACAGCATCTTAAATGGCTGGGAGCTGCACAGTGTTTGTTCATCCTAGCCTGGGTTAAAAGGGAACACTCTTAATATTTGCATCACAAGGATGCCCAGAGACCTGTTCTAATATCAGCAGTCCATTTTGCTGCCCTCCTGAAGAGTTTATTTTCTCAGGAGGCTTATCCTTAGAAGGGTGTGAGAAAAGCAGAATTACTGCCTGTAATAGAATCACAACTGGAAGCTGAGAGTGTTTAAAAGCTTTCTACATCTGATTATAGGAGATAAGACACTTTTTTCACTAGAAGAATAAAGAACTACTGGAGTAACTTACCAAGACTGAGCCCTTTATTTAAAAGTGGTTTTAGTTAAAGCAAGATTTGAGTTGTGGAAGTAAAAAATACTGAAAGGAAGCAGGCTAACAAACTTCAAATGTGAAATGTAAATGCAACTGAAAGGTAGAAAACAAACTTTTCTCTGCATCCATAAGGAGAGAAACTGGTTGGTTCAAAGTATAGCAGTAAAGGCTCAGGAGAAGCTTTATAACATGGAAAAAGATGGAGCCAAAAGGTATAAAAAACATTATCAGTGTTGGTTTATATGTACAGTTTATATAAACATCTTTCTTTCCACCCTCTGGTGTTCTACTGCCTGTGTTATAACAGAGGTCAGGCAGTATGATCATGGCTGTCCCGTTATAGCTCTGCGTCTGCAAGCATCCAAAGAGGTCTGCAGCTCTTCTGGGAGCTGAAGGCAAGTCTTCGAGTTCCAGTCCAGGACATGAGCATAGAAACTATCACCTGTTTTATACCTGTTTTTGCAACAGTGACTGTCTACTTCAAAAATAGAACTTGGCACCTTAAAATGGGACTTAAGGTAAAGTGTAGTGTCTGTATTCACAAATATAATGGCACATGTTGCCAGTCAGCTGCTGCTTAGCTCTGAAGGCACTTAATTTTTTTTGGCATCTTCCTCCTTTCTTATTGCTCCCAATGTGCATGTCTTGATTTATCTTACTTTAGTGTCCTAAAAGGCTGCTGGTGAATATGCCCCAACATGGGCACAGAGTCCATTTGATACCTATGTCCAAGTGAAGCTCTGAAAATATTTCTGCCCATTTCCTCAATGGACCAGGATCCCTGTAAATAATGCAAACTTACAGAACATATCACAAAATGCACTCATGCCTAACTCTAATTGTTAAGGGATTGTAGTTTGGAAGTTGTAATGTATTTCCTTCCTTCCTCCCTTCATCCCTTCTCTCTCTATCTTCTCTTTCTTTCTGTTTCTGTAGTTATTAAGATCATTATTAAAGATGTGGCAAAAGAAGGAAGAAAAAATTTTGCAGGCAAAAAATGACTGAAAGAGAGAATGAGACAGAACATACATGGTTCTGTAGCCTGTTTGGAAGGAAGAATCTTGGATTCGTTGCCTATGATTAGTTTTTGTATTTAACGTAAATTGTTCTTGCCTATGATTATTTGTGCATTGAACACAAATTGACCAATAAGAGTCCTGAGAATGTAATCCAGGATTACTTGCCCCATGTGGGTCCTCTACTCGCGAGGCTGTGTAATCAAGTTCTCCTTGTGTTCTGAATT
This sequence comes from Egretta garzetta, assembly GCF_000687185.1. Classification (NCBI taxonomy): domain Eukaryota; kingdom Metazoa; phylum Chordata; class Aves; order Pelecaniformes; family Ardeidae; genus Egretta; species Egretta garzetta. The sequence goes on from NW_009260080.1 coordinate 786,637, forward strand.
CCTTTCCACATACCATCACAAATTTAGATGGAGCAGAGAGTGCCTCCTTTACCTGGGATGAGCATTGTAACTGCATGACTCCTTTTTTGGAGTGAACCTCAGGTCTTCTTAAGGGGATTTGCATTCTCTTCCCGAAAACTGGAAAAAATTGAGTTCCATTGCAGCATTGCAAAGACATGTATTGACATGATTCATTTTAGACACAATGGTATACTGTAATGTAGATATATACTTGACCTATAGTGGATCTCTCTTACACTGATTCCAGATGGTGCAGAATAAATTTCTTTAAAAAATACTGTTGCTTGGAATTTCAGACACTGAAATTCCTATTAAAAACATCTGGAAATGTGCATGTATATGTATGTAGTGTGTTTACAGAAGAAGAGATGATGAAAAGGATGTTATTAATCCAAATATGTATGACTTCTTATTTAATCTCATCCTCAAGCTCACTTTACATTCTACACACAACTGTCAGTAATTCCAGCCCAATAGCAATTTAGGTCATCTTCACCTGCTCTGAGCATGATGATGTTTGCGATAAGACTTACACCATTTCTCTGTTCAACAGCCTCTCCTAATAGCGTGCACATGCACTGAACTTTCTGTGGCAATCTTCACAACTTTCTTATCACTGGTGCAACCAATACTTATTCCTCATACCTAGTAGGTGGGTATATAGCCAAGTTCCATCTTGGCCCAAAGCTCTATTTTTCTGTATTCATCTGTGATAGCCCCCCTCCCCCACCCCGTCCCAGGAGATGGGGACAGTGCTGGTAAATGACCTCTACCCTAAGAATTTTGAGATTTGAAATACTACACAAGCTAGAGGATTTTTTTTTAATAATTTTTGAGGAACTATGAAGTATATGTATGATTGAGATATTTCAGCTTTCTTGCACACCTAAAGGCTGTCTTCTTTTAAGCTGTGAAATTGGAAGATGCTGTTTGCCATTGCAATTAATTTCTTAAAGCTTTTTAAAGTAAATTGACTTTAAAAGTATTTTCCTCTTTGTCTTAGTAATATAGTAATAGAAAATAGGCATGGGGGGTGGTCAGCCTGGCCACCCTCCTTCCTGAAGACAAGACTGACTGCACCTCAACTGTTCCTGACAGGTGTTTGGTAAACCAGTTTTTAGCAATGTCAGTGATTGAGATCCCACAACTGTCCTAGGTGCTAATGGGGAATTTCTAATTTTAGGTATCTTTATAGTTCAGACAATTGCATATCAACAATTAAAAAGATGGCTTAAAAGGAAAAGCTTTTTGAAAATAGGATAAGGACTCCTCTCTCAAAAAAATTAATTCAAATCTTGAGATAAAAAATATTACATCTGTTGTTGCTGCCATTAGAATATTTTCTAAGGCAAGCAGTTATTTTATTTTTTAGGCTTTAGATTGCCCAGTTATGACGAAACAATTCAGGTTCCTACTGGACAACAGCTCCAAGAAAAACACGAGGCTACTCTTCAGGGCAAGCTACAAAACAGAGCTTATGGAGTATGCTCTGTCACATTGTTCTGAATTATTATTTTGATCTTTCATCATCCCAGGGACCACAAGTTTCTTTAGGTGTGTAGGTAAAACAATCCAGCTGTTATTCATTGATACCTGGATGTGTGTATCTTCAACTGAGCAGCCCCTCACCTCTCTGGTATTAGTTGAAGAAGGAGCTTGCCAAGACACTCTCCATCATGTATTAGCAGTCCTGGTTAGCAGGGGAGGTCCCAGATGAATGGATGTGATGCCCGTCTACAGGAATGGCTGGAAGGAGGATCCAGGGAAATACTGTCAGCGTGACCTTGGTACCAGGGAAGGTTATGAAGTGGTTCATCCTGAGTGTGCTCACCAGGCACATGCAGGACAACCAGGGGATCGGGCCCAGACAGCATGGGTTCATGAAAGGCAGGTCCTGCCTGACCAACCTGATCTCTTTCCATGACAAGGTGACCTTCTTAGTAGATGAGGGAAAGGCTGTGGATGTTGTCTACCTGGACTTCAGCAAAGCCTTTGACACAGTTTCCCACAGCATTCTCCTAGAGAAGCTGGCGGTTCATGGCTTGGACAGCTATACTCTTTGCTGGGTAAAAAACTGGCTGGATGGCCGAGTCCAGAGAGTTGTGGTCAATGGAGTTAAATCCAGTTGGTGGCTGGTCACAAGTGGTGTTCCCCAGGGCTCAGTTCTGGGGCCAGTTCTGTTCAACATCTTTATCAATGATCTGGATGAGGGGATTGAGTGCACCCTCAGTAAGTTTGCAGATGACACCAGGCTGGGCAGGATTGTTGATTCACTTGAGGGTAGGAGGGCTCTACAGAGGCATCTGGACAGGCTGGATTGATGGGCTGAGGTCAGTTGTATGAGGTTAAACATGGCTCAGTGCCAGGTCCTGCACTTGGGTCACAACAACCCCATGCAATGCTACAGGCTTGGGGAAGAGTGGTTGGAAAGTTGCCTGCTGGAAAAGGACGTGGGGGTGTTCGTTGACAGCTGGGTGAATATGAGCCAGCAGTGTGCCCAGGTGCCCATGAAGGCCAATAGCATCCTGGCTCATATCAGTGTGGCCAGCAGGGGTAGGGAACTCATCCTTCCCCTGTACTCAGCGCTAGTGAGGCCACACCTCAAATACTGTGTTCAGTTTTGGGTCCCTCACTACAAGAAGGACATTGAGGCACTGGATTGTGTCCAGAGAAGGGCAACAAAGCTGGTGAGGGTCTGGAGCACAAGTTTTATGAGGAGCAGCTGAGGGAACTGGGGTTGTTTAGCCTGGAGAAAAAGGAGGCTGAGGGGAGACCTTATCGCCTTCTACAACTGCCTGACAGGAGATTGTAGTGAGGTTGGTGTTGGTGTTTTCTCCCAGGTAATGGACAATAGGATGAGCGGAAATGGTCTGAAGTTGCACCAGGGCAGGTTTAGATTAGACATTAGGAAAAATGTCTTCACTGAAAGGGTTGTCAAGCATTGGAACAGTCTGCACAGGGAAATGGTTGAGTCCTCATCCTTGGAAGTATTTAAAAGATGGGTAGGTGTGGTGCTTAGGGACATGGGTTAGTGGTAGGATGACAGGGTTAGGTTAACGGTTGGACTTGATGATCTTAAAGGTCTTTTCCAACCTAAATGATTGTATGATTCTGTGGTTCCATGAAAGCTGATTGGATTAGTAAGCCTCTGGTGAACATGGGAAAAGAACCAGTGCAGTCAAATAGAACATCTAAACAATTATATGTCTGTATTCACTGAATTATTCTTCCCACAAAAGATGAATCCTATCTCCTCAAAAGTGAAAGAAAATTTTATTCTAATACATGGAAGAAAGCTGTATTTTTCTTCATTATTATAGCATGAACAACTATGAATCATCTATACAATCTTGGGCTGTGACATTAGAATAAATACAGATGAGAAGAGAAAGAAAAGTCTTCCAAGGAGCTGAGTAGTAGTGGGAACAGTCAAATTTGTTTATTGCTCTATACCTTGCCTGAACTTTTGTCTACCATCTTTTCCACAACAAAAGTTTGTTATGTCCTAATTTTCAAGATTTCTAATCTATGATAGCAACAGGCTAGGATTTCAGGTTTTCATTTAGGTGGGAATGAGTGTTGACCTGCCCTTAGTTCCAGGTGGAATATCAAGCTACTGCAGCAAAGCTGAATTTTTCACTGTCTTCCGGTTGCATTTTTTTTCTTGAAAGACAAAAGACACAAATTTTCCTGCCCACTCCACTGAAAACTTTCTATATAAAAAAACCTGGGAAATATTTTTCAGAGCTGTGTGCAAATAGACATATAACCTGTACTCCATTGAAGCTGTAATCGCCTATGAAAATAAAAAACAAACCCCAAACAAATCCTTTTGGGTCTCTTCCATTGTCTGGTTTTGTCTTTCCCCCTGTCATTTTAAAACCTAACAACATATGAAAAGCAGGGAAAGTCAATGGTGGTGATTGCAGTAGATTCTGGACATATATGAGAGAGGAAAACACTGAAATAATTTAGTTTGTAAGAGAGAGCTGTGGTGGAAAGCTATGAAAGAGATGTACACTGCATCATTAATCCTTCTACTAGTACCTTCTCTTCGGGTAAGTGGGGATTGAAGTTATGCACCACCACCAGTTTTGATGTGTTACTGTTTTTTTCATAAAGCACCTTTCTCTATAAAAAAGGGCAGATATGATTA
>NW_009260080.1:790861-826359 GCF_000687185.1 Egretta garzetta
ATCTGACATGTTGTGAATTCTCTTTCTGTATGGGTTGTTAGCTTTCTCTTTCATGCTAGACAATGAGCTATGGGTATGACCCACGGAGAACAAAGTCAGAGAAATAGTAACTGGCAGCCAAGTCGGCTGCTAACCTAAGTGAAAATGTGAGCCAACTAGAAAAGGCTGAACATTTCAGTAAGAGGAGTAACTGCCCAACAACTCCATGAGAATACCGATGAGAAACATTTGCTCTTGATTACTAGGCAGATGTTAAGGGATTAATACGAAAGGGAAGACTTAAATAAGAACAATGCATTGCAGAACAAGTTAGGACATATGAATGGATGGAGAAGGAGAAAACAGTTCACCCTTAAGATGTCAGTTTTATGTGTTTTTGAAGAACTGTAATCATCCATGATGTTTTAAGTGTGGAAATGTGTAAGAGTCTGAAAGAACCAGAGAAATTAAAAATCAGGTTAAGAGAACAAATGGCACCTGACCAACTCCAGGGACATCATCACCAAGGCAAAATAAGGTCTAACCTGAGAAATTCCTTATGTATTTTCTTTGGCATTGCAAAAAATATGAGCAAGAAATAATGGAACTTACACATGTATGTGTAACCAGTAAGATGAGTCTTATTTAAAAACAACTCTCTTGATGAAGCTATACCTTTATAACTGCCTAGTCCAGAAGATGATTAACACATACCCACAAAAATAAGCTTTGTTTCTTATGTTCATTTAAAGTGATAGCTCTTACCATCACTAATGCTGGCGACTCCACAACGAACAGGCAATGTCAGTTGTTACGTTCACAGTAGGCGCCATGTACTTGGATTTTGTCACCTGGGCAACAGCGCACATGTTTCTGTTTCCAGGGGCACTTCAGAAAGCAGTCTCCTCTGCTGTTATAAAGGGCTTCCTACTGGACTTTCCCTTGCCTCTGTGTTCTACCAACTCACGCTGGTTCCGATAATTCATATTCTTGTATTTTCAGCATTATTTCACTCAACTTGAAACTTCTTTTTTTTTTATGAGGTGTAAATCAGTGAATTCTGTGCTACCCCACTTTAAAGCTGGAACAAGGAACTACAGAGCCAGGTCTGCTGTCTTTTTGGTGAGAAGTTCATGCTGGGATATTGTCTGTTATGAAAAGTCCTAGAGAAGCTGTCAGAAATGAAAACAATATGCTCTGAATCTTCTATAAAAAAACTACCGTACAGTTAAAACTGTCCAGTTCCAGTAACAGTTTCTGATGGTGCTTCTTAACTACCTCAAATCGAATGTTTTAAATACCAAGGACCACTGTAGCTCTTGTTATTTAGCATTCGTGTTCTGGTAACACCATAAAGCCATGCTGAAGTTGTTTTAGGAGCTATTTAAACAGACACTCTGAATATGTAGACTCACATAGCAGAAGGATTCTCATTCTCTATTACATTTAAGAGACTGTTTCCATAAGTGTTTATTATCCAGATGATACTTACAGCATTCGAGGGTGAACTCTTCGTCTTAGCATAAATTTGCACCTTACTGCAAGGTACAGTCGGTGTCTCCTTACCAGACACTGAATTAAGGCTTGCAGGATTCGGCAGCTCAAGCCTCTCTGCCCTCTTTGTGGCTGCTGCATGCAGCTAATTCCTCCTGGGAAAAGAAGCAGGCCATCAGTTTGTTTACCATCCAGTAAAGATACCTGGCAGTTTCCTTGCACAAAATGAGCTGCTCTCTTGTCAGGAAGATCTTTGATCCTCTCACAAGCTCTGCCATCTGTTGAATAAATATAGGCAGTTGAAAGTTCAAAGTGTTACTGTGAGTAATAACAGGCAGTGGAACAGTGTACAGTATTGACTGGTGGAATTAAGACACATACAATCTCCAATTATGCCAGAGTTACAGTGCTGTTAGGAACAAGACAAACTCTTTAAAAAGTCACCCCCTCAAATGTCTTTAAAAAAAAAAAATAGAGATCAATATTTTCTGTTGGCTATCCCATGGATTTTATACTCAACTGCCAATTTAGCTCTGCCCACATAAAATTCATTCAGAGTCTGTTTGATTTACTTCAGCAGTCTGGATTGACCTAAAAAAAAAAAAATCCTTAAAAATGCAAAGTTAAAGAGACACTGAATTACAGTGAATAAGGTGGCAATTTTCAGTTTGTTTTTTAGTCTCAGGCAGACTGAAAAATCTCTTGTGCAAACTGGTTTTGTTTCCATTTCAGTGTACAGAGAAAAAAACCCCATATTATTCTGCTCATAAGCAAAATCTTCTCTAGCCTTTCTTGTAAGTGTTTCCAAATATTCAAGTAGACTCATTTTATTGTTGATATAAACTTATTCGTTACTATTTCCAATAGCAAACAATTTTGAGCGTAAATGTTGCAGAGACATATCAGTGTTTAATATGAAGGAATTTTCAAAATACTCCTGTAAGATCATGTTAGTATATTATCAGCCTTTATTGGGTTAGGAAAAGCCCTGATTCAGCAAGACATTTAAACACTTGCATTCCATAATCTGAACTGAGAACATGCATTAGAGATTTGCCATACTGGCTCAGAATCTGTCACCATTAAGCCAAAATATAAAATCTTTCGCTACTGGATTACAAGTAGTACTATAATAAGGTGAGATGACATGAAAATTAATATTTATTATATCTCATAATTAATAACATGATGTGCTGATGTGATCTTCATTGTCTCTGTGTTTTGTGGTTTTGCGGGATTACGCATAGTTTCAGAACAGGGTTCTTGAAGAGATGTGATGGCAGTATGGTCCCAGCCCTGGGAAAAATTATAATCTCATTATTAGTCAAGAGGCAGCAGAAAGCAAGGGAAAGCTTATTCCAAACAAGGTGGAAAAGTAAACTAGGAGGCAATTATTAGTTTAAGGTGGGGTCACAGACTACTACAAGTAGGATTTATGTGACAACATAGAAGTTACACCCTAAATAGTCTTGCTGATAGAATGTTTTAGCTAGTGTAGAACTTTCCTCACAAATTTTAGCCATGTGTATTTACATATCTTCTAAATTAGTTGCCTATATGTCCTCTATTGTCAAGGCAGAGAGGTACCTCCAGAGGATGTTTATTGCCACATTAGAAGAGGTGTTTAAGATGGGAATCCTGGACTGCTCTCAGCAGCTGCCCATATCTTTCTAGTGACTTGAGAAGAGCACAGAGGACTAATTAAGTTTAGATAAGCTGTAGACAGCTCAGGTTGGCTCAGCAGAATACAACCCTTGCAGCTTATTTCAATGATCAGATAACTGAAATATCAGTGACTACCCTGTTCTCTGATTATTTCACTGTCAGAGCAAATGGAGATCTGATTCTCTCCCCCAGAGGTGTGCTTTAAGGAATAACTGTGCCATAGTTCACACATATGCCTTCATGATAAACAAATATGAGTTGTGATCTGTGGAGCTTTATCAGATATTTGCTAATGGATGAGGATTAGCAAACAATAAGGAGAACTACTGATACATTCTAGCAAGAAGAAAGAATTTACTAGAGTATAAATCCAGATCAAGTGATTGTTTTAGCTCGATACAAATTTATAAGTTATCCTCGAAGCTATTCAACACTAACACATATCTGCAGGCAGCAGAAATCCTTGTGAATCATCTGAGTTCTGTCAATGTTCAACGTGCCACTCGTGAGAAGTTTGTGATCCCAATATCAACATTAGTTTGCTAAATGACTTTGGCTAGTCACCCCCAACTGCACATTCCTTATTTTCCCACCTGTATGGAGGAACGAGGGGCCATTACTTCTGTAACATACCTTCAGATCTTGAGCTAAAAAGCACTTGCTAAAAGATGAGTAATTATGACGTTACTGACTCAAACAACTAACCTGCTCATTTTCTGCTAATACAGGCAACATTCTCAAACTTCAGAGCTAAGCAGTTCAGCTCATGCACCATTAATGTAAGACAAACCACAAAACCAGATATAAGATTTTGCTGCTCAAATGCCATCAGAGTGTGAAAGTCATGCCCATATTCTTGATTCAGGCATAAAATACTGATAGCTTATGATTTTTAACACCATTTGGTGGGAATTTGTTTTTTTCCCCAGAGGAAAAAGCTAATGGTCTTTAGAGAAAACTTTATTCCTCTATAGCCTGACTTCATTATTTTTCTCGGCTAAATTTTATTTGTCTGCTGATGGGACACACTTTAAAAAATTATAATGATGTTGATATTCTTGCAGTAAAACCTCACATGCTGTTAACACATGACAAAAGGAGATAAAGAGCAGGGAAAACAAGGTTAGTGTGAAGTGAAAAATGATGTAATATTAAGCTATGTTGTGGTTTTCTGTGGCAATCTTTTTTCTGGTTCATGCAACTGTCAACACAGATGACTATTCTTATACTTTTATGGCCCAGATTGTTCAAAATGGCTTCCTGGTTTGTGGCTCTTATTTTGAATCTGCACTTCATTATACCCAATATTTGCATCTGCAATTCACTTAGGTAGTTACACTGACCCCAGGGAAATGTCCAGTGAACATTCTCTGTTACTGAGTTTGAATGAATAATGAAATGCTAATGGGCAAATGTGGGCCCACCTGATAGCAACTGAACTTTGCTCGCCATAAACCAGGCTGGATCAAAGGTCTCCATAAAAAAATCATTCATGTACCATAATTAGAACACATTAAGATTTGACTGTAATTTTACATGGGTAATACAAGTAAGTCTCCTAAAACTGCTTCCTTCAAATTGTATCATTTGTTTCCTATTTATAGGGAATGAGGGTCGTGTACAAACCACTGGGTTTCTTTCTCCTTTTAACATCTTTTTAAGGGGAAGTGTAGTGCTGCCCTTCCCTTTCCCTATTTCTTCAAGATCTGATATCAGAAGCTGACAACAATTCAAAATTACTATCTTAAAATTCAGATTATACAGGGGGGATGGAATCTAAACAATTCCCAGGTGAATTTCTCACTGTAATAGCAATGATGGTTAGGCACTGCCTGTTTCATAATTGTCACCCTTATGCTATTTGGATGTTTACATTGTTTTTTTTTTTTTTAAAAAAAGTAAAAATGGTTATGTCTACACACTTTTCTATAACCAGACTACTAGTTTATACATGTGGGCTTGCTCTTCTCCCATTCTAAGCTTGCCAGCATCATACCTGGTACCATATAGCTGCATTATTTGAGAACTGTGGCCAAGCTAGTAAGTCCTACTCTGTGGCTTGTCTCATAGGGAGGAATTCAGAGGAGAGACTTTAATTTCAGGCATGGCATACTCCTTTGCCCTGTGGACTCTCTCAGAGGCCAGACAGGAGAGGGACAGCAATGGCAAATGGCAGCTCTACAACCCCCAGGGTCAGTTGTAGTGACTTGCCATAAAAGAAGTTAAAAGAATATTTGCTTCTCAGTAGCTCTTACAGGTCCATGCCATATGTTACTTAGGTTGTATTTTCTTTACCTACCTAAGTAGGAGCTCAATCAGCATCTGAAAGCACAGGAGCTGTTGGGAGGAAGGAGCTTGGCATTGCTAAGCTCTGCTCTTTTTCCTCTCCTGACTCACTGGGATCTGAAGTGCTCAGCCACTCTGCTTTCTGCAGAGACACCTCCAGCAGCTTCGGGCAAGGCACAATTAAGCAGTTAATTTACAGAAAAGAATAGCTAAGAGGATCACCAAACCCCAGCAGCACAAAGCTGGCAATGGACTTTCAGCCTACTGGAAGGGTTTCAGTTATGTTTGGTCAATGCAAAGCATTCAGAGAAACACTTTAAACTACAGTGCCTCAGTCATGCATGAGGCAGAGTTTAAAATAATATTGTCCTACCCCATACTTATTCTTAGGTTAAAGGGTGACTTTTTCTGGAGAACATTATTTTTAAAAGACAATTATGTCAATATTTTTTTCCTCGCAACTAGGTGCAAAAAGACAAGCTTAATTCCCAAACCTCTAGGTGGTGAATGAATGGTATTTCTGTTTCTATATAATTCAATGTTTTTTTTCTACAAAAGCTGTCAGAGATGTGTTAGCATGTCATCCTGATGTCTTTTTCAGAAAGGAGAAAAGGGTAGTGGTCCAAACTTACCCTGAGCCTTATAACATCATATTCATATGGTTCATATGGAACATACAGGTTCAGTCAGTGACTCCTTGTGGTGATTTGTATGAGTCTTTTTTCTTCATAAAGAGAAACCATAAACTGGTTTCAGCAGCTAAGCAAGTAATCCAATGATCTGCATGAGGTATTTTTATTATTCACAAAACTCAGGAAATACAAGACCAAACCCAAACTACAGCTGTTTTTGACTAAGTGTAATTCAGGCATTGCATTACAATAATGTAGTCTCTTTTACAAGAATAACATTTCAATCCTCCACTACAAGTGTGCATTTCTCCTATACAAAAGACATTTGTCCCTGACTACCAAGGATAGCGCATCTCCTTTTAAGGTAGCCCATTGCTTTTCAGTATTGGGCCCAGTTTTTCTCTTCCATGTGCTCTAGAGTTTGTGTTTTCCCTCTATGGTATACTTAATAATATAAAAGACCTCATTACACTGAGGTGAGGATACCCTTAACATAGGATTCCTTATGCTCTACCTACATTTTTCTGAACTCCAGTTTCCTTAATTTACTCCTTAATCTACCTGTAAATGGTTCTACTTACAAACAGTTGTAGATGTTTAAGATATCATTACTCACCATCTGATCAAGTTACATTTGGAGTCATTCCAGTGAATTTAAATTGTTAGGGCCTTGCCCAAATATGTTCTGATTTGTCAATGTACTTCTGACTGCTGATGCATACATAATATTCTTGCTCGTAATTTTTAGCCTTCTGTAGTCTTCTTTGAGCTGTCTGTAAAAGCATGCTAAATAGCTCTTGGCCAGCCCTTCCTGTTATTTCACCAAATAGGCACTCATTTTACTATCTGGTACAGAGTCGTTGGTTGTTTTGGTTTGGTTTGGTTTTTTTAATCAAAACTATGTTAGTTTGCACTTTCCTAGTATGGTAGCATTGTTGATAAAGGATGTGCAGTCAGTTAGTGGAAAGAATATTCCTTTTAAAGAATTAATATTCCCTTCATCTTACTCAGAGGCTTCAGCTGTAGCAAGTCAAACAATAATTTCAGCATCTCCTAGCTGTCTGCCTCCTCCCTATGTGAAATGTTGATATGTCATTACTTTTAATTTACAGATTTTCAGACTCTATTGTCAGTCATCAAATCAGATTATATTAATTTTTCAATTATAATTTTATGCAAGTATTTTATTAACTCAAGCTGCATCTGGAACTCTTGGTAGTGAGATGTGACTTGAAGCTTCCTGATAATAAGGAAGATGCATGACAATATTATTTGATCTACCACAGCAGAAAAACACAGAACATCAATTATCTGTCACTCTTTAGATATTAACCATATAATAACAACTTTTACAACAAGGCTTCTGCCTTTCCTGCCTTTTTAGCTGTGGGGATGATGCAGTTAAGGGATCTTTCACAAAGTAGTTACTCCATTAATGGTAAAAGAATCAACTTTTTCTATCTCTAGTTTTTACACTAAAATGTGGATCGATGTAATCTGAATGGGGATCAGAAAATGACAAGTCTTTAGGTCCTGCAGTAGGGGATGAATTCACAGAATGAAAGACAGATCCATACATTTTCTGTGGTGGATTCATTTGTAATCTGCAATAATAATTTTGAATATTTTTACTAATGAGACCGATTTTTTCCATCCTATATCTTGCTAGAAGATAATTCAAGACTAAATTACAGAGTTCCCTATCAGCATAGAAAGGAGAGAACAGATTCTTACTGTTAACATTTCTAAAAGCTCAGAAACTTGGGTTCTTTCAATTTTGAGCTTCATTTTGCTCATCTGTATATTACTGTGTATTGCACTGCGTAAGACAGGTAGTGTGAGATGTAGTTGCTATTTGTAAGCAGCATTGTGATCCTCATGTAACAGCAAGAGTAGTTGCTATTGTATGCAATAGCAGTCCGGAATGACTGATGAATTCATGTTTTTTTACCTACTTCTCCAGCCAGTTGAATTACCAATGTTTTGTGTTTCTAGGTCAGGAAGTGAGAGAAGAATCTGACCTTACTTCTGCTTTAGAAATAATTTTTAAAAGTGGAAATTAATGTTATCAAAGTGTAATGCTACCTGAGTGATAGGTTTTTTGCTTTCAACCTAAATGAAATGCATGGTTGGTTGCCTAATATCTGATTACAAAATGTAGTTATCTGTTAACACCTACCTACATACAAACCATATTAAATTTAACCTAGTTTTCTCTCTGGGACAAAGGACAAATTATATAAAGCACACTGTTGTGTAACAAATACATTATGTTCTCTAAAAGCTGCCAGTCACCAATACAGGCTTTACAGATATGAAGAATGTCATGCAATACTTTCTCTGGAAGAGTAATAACACTAAGCACCCTTGATCTTCCTAATTTACAAATGTATATGACAAATGAAACCACAGGTTTGAAATAGGTACAGCATCATGAGAGGTGTGTAGATGCACTCTCCACATTTTTAATATATTTAATATATGTGTATACAAACAATGTTATCAGGAGACTTTTGTGTCGCCAAAATATGTTTTCCTTACACCTCTAACTAAGGAAAATATCTCTGCCCTTATTTAAAAAATAAAAAGAAAGAGAGAGAGAAAAATGTCCAGCCTTCTAGCTGAGATAAAAGTTTGCAGCCATGAAATGCAGAGTCTTGGAAACCAGAATGTAAATAGAAAAGAAATATATTAGTTTTAAAAAAATTCATCCTTTAAAATCACACTTCAGGAACCTGTCCTTGCTTGCAGTGATTTAGGAGTCTGACTGAGAGTACAGGATTTATAAAGTGATGATCGGATATTACAGACAGAACAGAATAAACACTCTTGATTTTCTGTAGCTGAATAACACAGAGCAAACATTAACTAAGCCATCTAGTAAAGGACGAAGATGTCTGAAAGTTAGCACCAGTCTACAATGGTTTGGGTCTGGACCAGCATAAAGACTTTCTTCTATTTCCTGAAAATCCTTCCCAACACAGCATATGGGAAGAGTAAGGGGAATTAATACCCGAAACAAATCAAGAAGCTGAGCAAGGTACTGCCTGGATGTGGGCAACAGAAATGTTGAAAAGAGGTCTCATGGCCTCTGTGGAGTTTAAATAATCCATCCCAGGGTGCAAGTAAGTGCTGCCATATACTTGCAATCCTGTTTTACTTTCTTTCAAGGAAATGAGCAGCCTGTACTTTTTTCCTTTGGAAAAACGTTACCAGAATTTCAGTAGCTGAAATAAATACATGAAGAAAGTTTCACAGATGATGAAATACATACACCCATAATTTAAGATTATTACACAATTTAGAGAGCAGCTAAAATGGTTATTTACTGATGGTCTGGTGAAATATTAAGAAATGTGGCCCATTTCCTGCAGAAAAGATGGAGCCTAATTCCAAGACAAACTGCAAAATGTAGAAGAGCAGCAACTGAGGCATTCATTTGCTCTTTATGCTGTCCTCTTTCTCTTTCCTCTCTTTACCATTTTTCTAAATCACATTAATTTCCTCAGATGCTACCATGCTTTTAATCATCTATGTTCCATTAATTGTACATACTTTTCATAAATCAAAATACAACTTGTCTTATGTATGGATGAATGTCAGGGAATTTGTTGGAATTCTGTGTATTTGCAGACTAATTCTGTCCTTTTGTAAATATTTTGGGTTTCTTTTATGGGTTTTTTTTTGATACAAAAGTATGGTGTTTCAACACTTAAACAGAAAATCATGTTAAAATACTTGTGTACCCTCTATAAAGTAGGGGTATCCACAGATTTTTTAAAACAATTGGTTTAGGGAAATTATGCACTTTCTGACTAATGGTTTCATTTTCTGGTTTAGACCTCAGTGTCACAAGGTATACACATCATTTTCACCCTATTAAGTAAAGCATATGCATAAATAAGAGGTAGTAACTAACTAGAGATCAATTTAACTAGAATAATTCTGTAAGAATGGCAGAAAAAGTTAATTCACTAAAGTATAGGTAAAAATAATACCTAACCGCAATGACAGGGTCAAGTTTGTAGTCTTAGTATTGTTTCCCATGTGCTTTTATCTGGTGGGTTTTTTTGGCATAAAATCAAAGGCTAGTTTAGGTCAGAAAGGACCTCTGTATGTCATCTAACCTAAGCCCCTGTTCAAAGCAGGTCTAATTAAAACCCACTTGATCAGGGCCATATCCGGAGGAGTCCTGAACACCTCCAAATATAAAGATCTCACAGCCTCTCTGGGCAACATCTTCCAGTGTTTGACTACCCTCGTGATATTTTTTTTCCTTAGATCTAATCGAAATTTTCTGTTTCCCAGGCTGTGTCTGTTGCCTCTTGTCACATCACTGTGCACTGTGAAGAAGAGCGTGCTCTGCATTCTCTATGTCCTTGCATTAGGCATTTTGCAGACAGCAGTAAGATGTCCTCTTAGCCTTCACTTCTGAAGACTGAGCAGATCTATTTCTCCTCTCCTCAGAAGGCCTCAGTCCCCTAACCATTTTGTGGCTCTCCATAGGTCTTGCGCCAAAATGCTGATGTCATTCTTGCCCAGGCTCAAGATCAAACAGTCACTTATTAGTCACTTCTCCTTTAATATCTTCGTTCTTCCTCTGCTGCTGATACCTGTGTTCTTGGAGATTACTGGATGCCTTGTGCCACATTTCTTCCATATAAGCTGTTCAAGCACTGAGCACAGAAATGTTCCTTGCACCTCTATTACACCTTTCCTATGAGTTTCTCTATTCAGAACATACTTTTTCTAGAAGAAGAGGCAATGTTTGACTTCTGCACAAGTGGAAGGCTTTTCTGTGCTGCAGAGTCCCTTCCCCATCACCTCCTTTATGGAACCTGGAATGCCTTTAGGCATTTTCTCTAATCGTAGAACCCTTGCTCAGCCCAGGGGAGAAAAAACTCATCTTAACTCAAGTAGCTAGAAACAGGGAGTGTTTTTTGTGAAAATACCACATGGTAATGGGATAATAACTATGCCTGTAACACCCACAATAAGCTCCATCTGTTGCCAGGCTGACACTCCTGGGCTTCTGGCACCTCCTTTCCATTGTGTCCACATTAGACAGGTTTCTTGACAGTACTTTCAGAAAGAATTGAAATAAATTTCTTTTTATTCCCTTTTTTTTCCTGTCTTTCATCCTCATGCTGTTATTCTTTTACTCATCAGGGGATCATAAAACCATAACCTCCCATCTTATTAACAATAGACCTAGTAATTAGTTAATACAGAACACTGACAAGCGTCATTACACAACAAATGACTTCACATTTTAATCCCTTAACACATCATTTATCTTACTCATATACAAATCCACATTTCACAACCCAACTTACACATTCTTTTATCTGTGAGTTATTTCTTTGAGCATTAACTTTTTTGGCTATTCACTAAACCAGATACCTGGCATTTAATAAACCCTGCATATCCTTATTAACATCCATAACATGATATAGCCTTTTACGAGGATAAAGGGCTTTACTTTTACCAGGCGGCATTTGGGATGGGAAATTTAGCTCATTAATCAAGCATCTATAATAGCAGCACTGACAATACCAGAGGAGACAGAGGATAAACATCCTATTGACTCCCTGAATTATTTGAGAACAGGAATAGGCCAGCACAGTGAGGTCTCTGAAATGACTGTTTCCCTTTTGTTGCATTTCTCCCATTTTTCACCACCTTTGAATAGTTGTCCCAAATAATACATAAAAAAGCTATTCCAGATCTTGTACTGGAATGAATGAAACAAGTAGGAACTCGAGGAATTCAAGGTCAAGCCCAAGGCAAAGATTAAAGCAGAAGCTTTGTTTTTCATTTACATTTTAGCTCCACCTCAACTGAATCAGATGGAGCAACCAAAGCAATCAGCTACTTTACAGAATTAATAGTCAGAAGGAATCTGGCTAACTCTGCTGCGAGGGCAAATTTTTCCACACTTGGTTCAACGGGGAATATTATTCATGGAGAGAAGCCAACACAATGCTTACTTTTAAAGACTGAAGAAAAAAAAGAATTTTTTTTAGGTGTGACGTTAATCCTTTAGCTTTATATTATGAGAACTGAAAGATATAATGAAGCATATATTACATGGCACTGTGGTTTGTAACTAGATTCTGAAATTTCCCAGTCTCTCCTAGCACAGAGTGATGTCACTCACCACTGCATAAAAATACAAAGACTTGAGAACTTTGGGAGAAATTTTTGCTGCTTGCTACCCTGACAGTTAAAAATTTCAGTCTCTACTTTAGTCTGGAGCACAGTAGAATGAAGTAATTGGTTCTTTACCTCCACACAGATCCTCAGCTTCTGTACATCCTGGCTTCATGCATCCTTTCCTAATATTTCCTTGTAAAGAGACACATACTCACTTACCTGCAGAGTGTAGCTGAGGAGAGTATGATATTCACAGGATTTCCCATTGTGCCTTGCCCTTCTTAATGTTTTACCAGATTTACCAGCTCTGCCAAAGCCAAGTTCTGACCTGCTCTTAATTTAGGTTAGGCTATCAGGACCGCCCAGGACTCATCCTTGTAATCCGAAGTAATCCAAGTAAGGCAGCACTAAAACTATGTATCACTGCCTTCACCCAGACTTTGTGTCTGGGCTTAAGTCATGCCACAGGAAAAGAAACCAATGGGCTTGTGGTTCTTGTTTCTGAGTAGATTTGAGATATCGAAAGTTTGGTTATATTTTTGCAAAGGCATTTTGGTTTGGAGAAGCTTCCAGTAATTCCCATTAGCAAAGAGAGCTCCAAGAAAAAAAAAAATAGGCCAGTAAAACCTAAGATATTTTAAATGCAATTCACCATGACCAGCCATATGATTTACACTATTAACTGCATCTTCCATCATTCCAAGAACATGTAATCTAAATTTGTCAGCACTGGGCAAAAATAATGCATAGCTATAGCCAAGTCATTGGGTAGAGAATTATTGGCAAGGTTAGAAGAGCACATCCCATTCTAGGATCTGGAGTCATGTAAATATATCTGTTGGTAAGAAAGCATATAATTTTAACTAAGGATTATATATATATATAGTAGAGATATGACTTTAAATTAAATCTGTGTAATCCAATTCTTCTTTCCTTATGGGTAGGATGCCAAAAAAGTCTTATTAATTCCAGAGAGTGGATCAAAGATTTCTTGGTGTTGATTCCTAATATTGGTGGACACAGGGATGCTAAAAGCAAGCTAATAGTGAACAGAGTCATCTAAAAGCCAGTACCAACATGGGCCAGCATCAGCACTTGCTGAGCTCTAATACAGTCCATGGATGAAAGCCTCTTTAATCTTCCACTTCTGTTGAGAAACAGTATGAAAGGATAAATCACACAGGAGATATTCAGCTAGGGTCAAATCTTCAGTTCCAGGAAAGACTCAGAATACCTCCACATGGTCTTAGACATAAAAAATACATAGAGCAAAGTGATTTTTTAATTATGAATGTTCTTTTAGGACCAAAAAAGAAATTGCAAAAGCAGTATTTGAGACAAAACCAGTAGCATAGGTATGAATAATTTGTCATTTCAGAACATACAGTGTCCTTTAGTCTTTCTTTTTGCCATCAAGCAGGCACTGTTGCATTCACTTGCTCTTTGCTTTGCCAGCGAGTCACTGGATAACTATCCAGTTATCTGCATTCCTATTGCTGGGTCACTACTTGCACGGTAGTAGAAACCATACTTAGGTGGCAATGGATGTTTTGTACACGTATAAGATTCCACTTCCTGGGCAACCTTCATGTATATATTCAAATGATAAGAAAATTTACAGTCTATGTAATCTTGGTATCTCAGAACCTCTCTCACATATAGATTTTTAAGTACACTTAGTTTAATTTAAGAATGAGCCACTTACTTACTCTCACACACTGCATGACTTTAAATTCCCTCTACATCTCTACTGGGTCTAATACTATGTGCTTGACTAAAATGTGCATTCTGAAAGAAATCCAACCAAAGTTCAAGATCTCACAGCTTCTCCAAATAAGTTGTTTCATTAATTAAGCAACCTCTGTTGGAAAAGTGTTCTTCATTTCCACTTTTAATTCCTCAGGCTGCTCACCTTTTGCCCTTGCTAAGCATGATGGTACAAGGGTAAAAGAAGTAATAATTCTTAAAGATAGTATCAGCATTGCCAGTCAGACTGCAGAAGGGAATTGTAGCTAGAGAAGAATTTGGGATGAATAATGATTATTAGTCAGCCCATGAAATTTAGGTTGCTTTTTTAATTTTATCCACCAAATCCTCAGGTAGACTTGAGAACACTATTTAACTATTTTTTTTGTATGCTTTTAACACTTAAAGATAATCCCCTTCCCATAAAACAACAGCAAGTATTTCTGAGTCCTTCATGTAAATAATGCAACAAATGCCAGCATTTAATTCCCCATCTGGGACTGTAAGCAAACTAGAAGATTACTGCACATACTGTTGTCTCTGGGATACATGGGATTTTTAAATGTGTCCTTTCACAAGATATTAAAGAACTATTTCATATAATGATTTATAGATAAAGAAATTATAACATGGTATCAATTTGCCATTCTTTTTCATTTTGATAACCTAATCAGCTTTGTTAAATTAAACTAGGTAAGGAATTGAGACAGAAGTGGAGACAAGTGATCAACTCACACAACATAGCTACAATACAGCTGCAAGGCTTCTAAAATCCCTGGACAAGGCTTTATATACTCTGCTCTTTTGTATAGATAAAAATAATGCACAGTTTTGGCACAACTGGGATCAGGAGTAGGAGAATTGTCTGTATTACCAATATGATCACTCTCTAGTGTAATATTTTTTTCAGCTGAATTGTGAACTGAGACCTCATTGGATTAGCAAAACAAGTTCCTGGAAGTGGTGATGGAGCATGTGGTTGTGTCTGCAAACCCCTGAATTTTACAGTAAATGAACACAGTTATCTCTGAAAGTAACGATTGGCTGCCTTTTATAGGGAATATTTGACTGCTGCCTTTTTTCAGTGTTTGCTTTGCAAAGACATGCAGAACATGACCTAAAGATTCAAGGAGGAAGTTAAATTAATAACATTTTTAAATGGTTTCTGATTTTTATTTCTCAAACAAAAAATCAAGTTGCTTGTTCTTTGAACTTCCATCAATTGTCAATGTTTTACTAAGAGTTTTCCAGGACAGTTAAAAAGGAAACTGGACCAGAACAATGGGTAATGTAAGCATTTATCTCCACTACCGTGCATGCTGATAAGGAAAAGCCAAGTAACTGCTCTCTCTCATCTTTTTAATTTTCTGTTTATTACCTCCTGAAGTAATTTTCTCTATTTAACACAGAAAATTAGATATTTTGATCTATAAATTTCCCCTTGTTCCCATCTTAGAAGCCCATCTGCTTATTCTTTGTCCTGTACAGAAGAAGCAAACATATTTTTAATTGGTAACAATTTTCTTTTAGATATTTTATGTCTTTTTGTCCAAAGTTTTCCCAACCCAGGTGGCAATGGAAATTTTCTTACACAAAGATAGTATAACTGCTTCCCACAGAGAGCACCTCTTAAGTTCAAAAGATCTTTCATGAGTGAACAGACACAGTATTTGGACACTTGCTTGCTTTAACTGAACCAGAATACAGTTGTCTTCATTTTAAAATTAGTTTTGACATCTAATAATAGCCTTAGGCGCCTTAAATTTTAGATTTACAGTGTCAGATATCATTAACAGACTTGGCTCTCAGAAAGTGGATATGGAGCACAACCCGGATAGAAGCCTCTGCAATGCCACCCAGGCACTGGTTATGCTGAAATTCCACGGGTGATGGGTAAGAAAACATCTCCGCACATCCCGGAGGGGCCTTGGCCTCTCAGGCATGCTCAGACCATACTTAGCTTGCTTGGACAACCTCAAGCTTGTTTTAAAATACATCTGGGTGCCCGCTGTCTTTTGGGTGTAGTATCCCAGGGCAAATCCAATACACCCATCTTCAGCATGTATGTGCCTAAAGCGTACAGTCTTGATGGGAGGGGGAAATTTCAGTCCTCTTGAAATAAACTTAAGTTCATCTGAGCTCTGAGATATTCAAAGTGTCTGTCCATTTTTTTTGAAATCTATGTCAAGGAAACCAAAAATGCAGTTGTATTTCTAGATCTTTCTACCAAATGTATAATTGATGACATTTTTGAAACAAAGAAAATTACTGTGCTATGTAAACTATTACTGAAACCTGATTACTTTCATAGGAGTCGTGTTTGCAACCATACAGTCCTGAAGCAAATGTGGTGTGACAAAAAGCTGCTCCCTTCCCCTGTTGACTGCCCCTTTTTCAGTTACTCTAATATGTCTTAACCAAGTCCAGTGCATGGAAGACATGAGAGGTGTTGTTTGGGCATGCAAGGGTCATATTTACAGTATCAGTACCAGGGTTTCTGAATACCAATTGTTTTCAGAAAGGAATGATTCATTAAGATCATAAAGGAATGCCACCATTTCTGTAGACTATACTGTTCTGAGGTCCCTGAGAGCTACCTTTTAAAACAGCTGTGACCACATTACACAGAGACCTGCCATAGGACACTTCTACACAGAAGAAAAACCCAAATAAGGGTTTCATTAGAAATCCGTAAGCTTATCACAGGCAAATCCAACTAACTTATTGAAACAGCAGGCCATATAAAACTAACTTATAAGGTCCTTGAATGGATATGTATTTGGTGTACAACAAAATCTTGACACTGGCCAAATACTTGTGGGGAACTCTTTCTAGTTGTGAGAGTCACCTTAAAACACCCAAATGGTGTTTCAGGAATGCATATTCACTCCATATGTGCAAATATTAATGAAAAGAATAAAGGACCTGAGGATATGCATGCAACAATGGTGATGCCCCAACTCAGCCTCCGCTTTTGGAGATGTTGATATAAATGATTGCTAAGTCTTCTTGGGACCCCCAGTCTTTCTCATGTTTGACCTGCATTTCACTCCATGATTAAAAAAAAGAACACACAAAAGGCCACCCCCCCACCGTCCCTTTTGCCAGAAGTATATCTAAAATAATAAACTGAGGGCCAGAGTACAGTTTCAAGAAATCTCCCACATTGTTAAGACTCATTAATTGTTAGTCTTCTGCCTGGCACAAAGCTTCTGCTAAGATTTTCCCAGACATACTTGGGTGTGGTTCAGGGCATAGCACAGGCCACATACTGTTCGCAACCCACAGTGTAGGTGAAGGAGAGAGAAAAGTGTTTACCTATACTGATGTGAGCAATGCCTTCTTATTCTGAGTGAGGGAATAGCCCTTCATCTGTTTTATTTACCCAGCCACTGAGGGTAGGTCTACGTGAAGGTTCTTGCATGAAGACCTGAGTTTGCAGTGCTCATACAGCAGACTGGCCATAAAACACCTGGCAATTTGATGTCTTCTGTTAGTGTGGTGCCCTCTTAAACTAATAAGTCTCATGCAGAAGCTGTAAGAGAGACAGAGACAGTCCTCAAAGAAATAAACTTAGGCTTTTAAAACATAACTCCATACCTCAAATGTGAGATGTAGCAATGGTGCAAAAAACAGGCTAAGCAAAGAGAACCCCACCTTATTCTTTGGCTACAGAATGAGCAATAGTTGAACCAAAGTAAACAGATTGTGCTTGCCCCATCTTGCTGAAAGACAGATTGTACTATGCAAATTATCTTTAGGCCCACACACAGATACACTAGTAAGAATACAGGAATTATCATCTAGGACAATCTAATTTACTGTTATTGAATTACCTTAAAACTTTCACAACTTTTGAAGAGTTTCTCAGCTGTGAAGTGATGTTGGAGTATAAACTAATATCTGATGATCTATGGTCCATGCAGAACCTCAGGCAAGTCCAGCATGTTTACAGCACTCTGTTTAATATATTTAATAACTTTCTAATACAAAAGCTTTGTTACTTTTACTTAGATTTACTATTCTACTTCCAAATTTGCTTTTGAAGAGCTTTGCATTCTAAAGATTAAATGTATGAGACAGTTAGAAACTTAGGGATTTCTTAGTTGTTTGAATCTGTATGTTTTATCTTTTTAATTACACTATAGTCTGTGAATTCCCTGTAATATCTTAGTTTTAAAAAATTAGTTTAGTCCTGGCAGGTCTACTACTTCTTTGTAGACCCATTGAGACATTTTTAGCTTCCCCTTGTAAATTCGCTCACACTCTAACAACCCTCTGGGGACTTGTTGGGGCACATTTGGCCATCATTAGCTCTGACTGAGAGTTTTATGACACTATATCGCCCACTATCCGTGTATCCCTGAAACACGGATTTGGGTGCACACAAGGGAGCAGGTGCAGCTAGGCAGGGAGTGGTAAAGTGGGTGGAAGATGTTGCCTCATCATTCCGCACATGATACAAAGCCTACATGGCATGTCGGAAATGATGTAATTGTGGGTGTGTGTAATTTGCTCCAACACTGAACTAGTACTTAGGTGCCCAAATGGCAATTTAGGCACCTAAATTCAGGAGAGTCACCCAAAAAAACCCCACCTGATCTGGTTAGGTGCTTGAGATGGCAAAGGTACTATTTTGGATCTCATCCTAAACTATTACCTTCCAGGTTAAAGGGAAGGCCCAGAGGAAGTGTTCCTCAGCGCAGTACAGCACCTCAGAGAGGTACCTCAAAGGTAATGCCTAATACCTTATGCCCAAGCCACAAACTAGGACATACAAATTAGAAATGTATGAATTGTCTTTCTCTTTCATGGTCATAGCCTCTTTCTCTGTCACACATTTTCTAGCAGAAAGTTTGAGAGACATTTTTCTCCCACATTTGGATAAAATATTCCTCCTCTAAGTTTCATTCCAGTGCATGAATGAACTTCCTCTAATTTCTACAGATCTTTCTACATCTGGGCATGAGGAGCTAAATGCCTTCTTTCTGGTGTTGGCTTAGTGGGAAAAGTATTACAAACCATTTATCCCATCATCAGGTGATCATTGTAAAATAAATACCTTTTTGTGAGGAAAAAAATATCCGTAACTACATGCAGAAATCAAAACACGCAGAGCCCAAATGAAAACAGCTCTGGACCACTCTGCAGTTAAAAGAGCTGATGGAAAGATAATGATGTGGGAGAGGAATGTTTCTCCATAAAAGTAGATTTGATGGAATAAGTTCAATAACCTAAAATTAGGACATAGCTTCAGTTGGGGGAGAAAGAAAAAGAAAATTATATTAAAGGTAAAATTAGTGTGTGGAGACTATTCAAAGTCACTGAGTTTATGCAGGAAGATTATTTTTTCATAGCACAAGAATTAAAAATAGTCAATGGATCTGTAACATAAATGGAGAACTGGGAATGGGAACTATCACAGAGAGATTTTGGATGTATGAAAAAGGAGCAGGTTATTCCTGGATCTCGTTATGAAAAAGGAGGAAGAAGTTCTCAAACTTTATAAGTAGGAAACTACAGCGACATGGGTTGGTTGTTTTGAGGAGCAGTTAGGTCAGATGGCAAATTCAGAGGGAAGGAAGAAGGGAAATGAGCTATCTAGTGCAGCAGGCATTGCATTCAAGTCTGGAGAGTACATATGAAAAGCGACTGGACTTCAGAGACAAGTGTGCCTTCGCGTGTTTAACTGTAGCGGTCTTTTTGCTATTGTTTGACCCTGCAAAGTAATACATATATTTCACCCTCAAACACACATGCACAACATATATGTGTATATGCACCCAATATGTATATATACACACATATGTACATATACATGTGTTCGTATATTTTTATATATAGAACATAAACATAATGTGCTTTCTCTCTGGCAGAATGTTTTAGAATTTAGAAGCACTTCCATTTATATTCTACCTTCTAAATATGTATCATTATTTTTGATTTTTTAACTCTGGGTAGAAAGAATTAACTTAGATTTTTTTCAAATTAATTATCAGTTTATTTCTTGTCAGTTGGTCAATGAAATTTGTTCTAGTCCACATCTGCTTTATCTCTACTCACTTTTACACAGTTGCTCACTCGTCAAGTATGTATTTCAGCAACAGTAATTAATTGATTCAAAATGTTCAATTGTTAAACTAAGTGGAATTCTTGATGAACAGGGACAGATTTTGGCCTTAAGACAAACTGAAAATCTAAGCTAGCTGTGCACAGCATGGGAAAGGAAGATATACTGAAACAGAGGGCAGTGGCTGTGGGGTTAGGAGTATCTAACTATATATAATCTGTGTGAGTAAATTTCTTCAATGGGGTATATGTAGGTTTGGGTGCAAAGAACCGAAAGAAAGAGGATGAGGAAAGTTTGAAATAGCTTTTATAGGTGCACATCAAATCTAAGAGACAGACCCCAGCACAGAGGGACTCACCCTGTATGACTAAGATGTTACAGATAGGGGAGATGTTGCTCACTCTGGTGATACTGGTTCCTCTCTGTAATGAGAAGACTGGGAAATTGGAATCCTGGGCTAGACAGCCATGGTGCAGGTGGCTAAAACTAGTCAAGATGAAAACTGTTCTTAGCCCAGCTCTTTAAAAAACACAGTTTCTTTACTTCATAACATCAATAATATGAGAATATAATTTGATACAAAAAATTATGGGAATTTTCATCTTTTAAAAAATCATTCTTCCCATGAGAAGAGAAAAATAAAATCATGCTGGGAGTCACTTTCTGAGGGCTGCAAGCATACATTACCCTTGTTGCTATAATAATACTGAAAAGATCATGGGGATGTGTACATCAAATATTCCAAGCTAGAAAGCCAACAGGTGTCTTTGATAATGTCAGTGTTTCCATTATAAACCCTTTTCAACTCTCCAGAAGTGGCTGACTAAGCCACAGGAATAGACCTTTTGTGAAAGAACACAGAAATATTCTTAGGAATTATTTCCCTTTTACTGTTTTTTGAAATACTTTTGTTCTGTTTAAGCTAGAAGGTTTTTTATGCTTGTGCTGGTTTTGGCTGGGGTAGAGTTAATTTTCTTCATAGTAGCTAGTATGGGGTTATGTTTTCAGATTTGTGGAGAAAACAGCGTTGATGATAACACAGGGATGTTTTCGTTACTGCTGAGCAGGGCTGACACAGAGTCAAGGCCTTTTCTGCTCGCCATATGACGTCATGCTCAGCATACAAAGCTGGGAGAAGAAGGGGGGACATTCAGAATTATGGCAGTTTGTCTTCCCAAGTCACTGTTACGTGTGATGGATCCCTGCTTTCCTGGAGGTGGCTGAACATCTGCCTGCCCGTGGGAAGGCATGAATGAATTCCTTGTTTTGCTCTGCTTGCACACACAGCTTTTGCTTTACCTGTCTTTATCTCAACCCACGAGTTTTCTCACTTTTGCCCTTCCGATTCTCTCCTCCATCCCACCATCGGGGAGTGAGCGAGCGGGTGGACGTGGGGCTGAGTTGCCAGCTGGGGTTAAACCATGACAATGCTGAAGAAGGTAGCTCTTCAGCAACCATAATTAAAACATTAAAATAAATTAAGAAAATATTCTTTACAATACCAGAGTCTAAGCCAACTTCTCTTGGTCAATTCCGTGACCTGTGCCATCAGTGGGCTGATAGAAAGGGATTTTGACAAAAGCACACAATTGTTACTTGGTGACAAAAACCATCACACTGACATGAGGCTGGATTTGGGAACTCTACAGGGCTTATAGTTGGGCAGAGGTGGAACACTGGATGAACCAAATTCCACACCTCATGTGATGCAGTGGCTACAGATTTCTCTGTAGTGTTGCATGGAGTCATATTGCCTCTAGGTATAGAGGGACTTGTTCCATAGCTGTGGTTCCAGGATGGACTTCTTTGCGGACCACTGTACATGGCACAGATTGTCCTCCTGCAGGACCTAGCATGAGACTTCCAGGCAATCCTGTCACATAAATGCTGTGAGTGACACAACCAACCTTCTGCTGATGGTGCATCGTAGGTAATGGTACCTAAATTTAGCAGTGATGTGGGAAAATTATCCTCCCAGGTACTGTCCCAAATGGAACTGTCCACATCAATAAGCACTCCTATTGCATGAATGAGGGATCCACAGCATGGTCTCATATTGTATATAACCAAAATTTTAAATAAACAGGTATTTTGTTGAAGTGTTATGATAAAAAAATACAAAACTTATTAAAAACACACCACTTACCTTAGACAGATTCATTCTTGGGGGGGTAAAAAGCATATCTCTGGCTGGTAATAAACAAATGAAACCTTTGTCTAGTTTTGCTAACAAATATTTAAATGGAATCAGTATTTTTTCAGAAAAAGGTTTGTTTTTCAAAAGACAAGGACTTCCCATGCTGTACTGTTTTGTGGAATGCTCACATTGTTTCTATTCTTACAGTTAATTGTTAGGAGAAACCCTGTTTGTATTTTCACTGCAGTAACTGGAATGTCTTGTTCTTCAATAAGAACTCCTTGGGACTGTTTGCTTGGCAGCCTCTAGGGCTTTTTAGCTAATGCACAAGTAAGATAAGAATAATCAACTTAAATATTTACATTGGACATTTCCAATGGTTAGTTCCAATTCACAGTTTTCCAAGGAGCTGGAAAAGACGCTGCACTGTGGACTGAAGTGTGTATCCTGAAAGTCTTTTAGTTGTTAATGTTCCTGTTCACAATGTGATACAGAAAAGCCTTTAGACCTTAATGACATACCCCAAAAGGCAGGCAGACTTGTGGATGCCTAGGTGCTGCTAATGAAACAGCATTGGTGAGAACAGAAAAGTGCTGGTAGCTCAGCTACTCAGTGCAGCAAAGCCCTCTCTATTTCTATATTATTTTCTTCCTGTGAAGGTTATTACCTACATACACTAGATCTTCTTCGTAAGCACTTTAAATGAGTTCAGCAGCAGCAGACTTCACATTAAGCACTTCCAGAATTTCAAGCTGCTTAGACTTAGACTAGAGAGACCAAAAGTTTCTTATTTTGTAGGAGTTCCTTATTAAAGAGCAAATCACATAAGAAACACTTTATGGTAATTGTCAAATACCCACTATGTGAGGAAATCAGCTTGTAAAGAAACACAACCAGAGCAAACAAGGAACAACAGTGAGTGCTTGGCCCTTAAGTCTCTTTGTGAAACAGAACATTATTTTCAGAACACCTTATAAGATTTGAAATATTTGAGCTTTTCAACACTTGTACTGCTACATACAGGGCATTTTCTCAAGGTGAAAAGCTATCAGAAAGGAAAGGAATTTAGTTATCAGGTATCTAGGAAGTGGACATACATTACCAGATGGTGCATTAAATTCCATTTGCTGATAAATGTCTTTGAACAATTTAACCTGGGCCCATAACCTACTCCCAGTCAGAAGGATTCTGTACACAACTCTGCATCTTTTCTGAGGGTTCTGTTTCTTAGTATCCTTGTTCATTCTGAATGCAAGAGGGGGCTGAAAGTGTTCAGCCATTCTTGAGTTATTTTTCAATACTTTTCATTGCCAGTTTCATAAGATGTGGCACAGGATGATGTTTACTTCCATTAAACTCAAACCATTCTGTGCATTCATTAATATCTTCATCACCCCTGAAATGGCAAATTTCAAAGCTACTGACAGACAGCTATTTTCTTGTCTTATATTTTTTCCTCTGAGAAATTAAATTTATTCTTGTATGCAACATCCCTGCTTTCATTGCCTTGCAACATGCAATATATGGCCCAATCAACTGAGAGTCAAGTTGTCTGTATTCCTTTGAAAGTTGCTTGATTCTTCCGAATTGTAACAAACAATACAGTATGTCAGATTCCAGATTATGACTTCAAACAAGAGCCAGATTTTCCCATCACAGTAAATGACATTTGAAGCATTTATAGAATTCTGACTTGAATATCCCAACTTGTAGTGGGACAGATTGCTCTTTGTAAGGGAGTTGTTGGTTATACTTTTGTGTGCCAGCATGCCCTTTGGCGAGGTGTCATTGATGTTACTGCTTAGAGTTATGGTCTGCACTACAGATGTTTAAATTTTGGTTCTTATTTCATTACACGTTTCTTCTCAGGCCTCTTTCTGAAGATCATCTATTATTCAAGTTGTTTCTCTCTGCTCCCGTAAAACTGATTCTTAAAATTGCTCCATTTTAGTATTTACATTTTTGTTGTCCTCAGGAGAATGAAGCTGAATAAAGCTAGTGAAAACTCCTTTCTATCATCATTTCCACAGAAGAACTTTTGACTTAACAGATTGCCTTATTTAATCTCATCAATTTCTAGCAATTAAGTGCTCAAATCTGACAATGATAAGGGCTATAAAAGAAGCCAGAGAGAATGACAGCATCTAAGCAATAATAACACAAAAATATATAAGTTTTAGTTTTAAAATACAAGAATAGAAGAAGCTAAATCAGTGGTACAAAGCTGGTGATTGTTGATATTGCGTGACTGAGAAACCAAACATCAGACACATCATTCAACACTTGTGAACACTTGCTCAGTCAATGAAAGTGATTACTTTTGTTTAGAAAGGAAGAGGAAAATGCCACAAAAAGTATAGACCAAAGGTCATTTTTAAGTAGCACCTCTTCATAAGACTTCTTCAAAAGAAATCTCTCCAGTCTGAAATAAGTTTCTGTGTCTGTTGGACATCATATACTGCAGAACCTCTAATCATAAGAAAGGCTGTTTACTAGGCTTCTGACAAAGAATAAGGTCAAACTTGGGCAGAGATGAAGAGAAAATGTGATTTTACTTTCTTTTCATCATTTAATATGTGAATTGTTTTATTTTGGTAGAGTATGTACAGATGAAAATGAGATCATACAGTGATCAAATTTAGCTATTAATGTCTAATAAATATGTATAAATTTAAAGCAGGAAGTCTGACTATTTTCAGAAAATCCAACTAACCAACCAATGAACCAAATATTTTGTTTTCAGGGCCAGAATTTTGTCTGCCATACTGTCTGTGAATACAGTGTTGTCTTTGCTCAAATCACTGTGGGAGATTCCTTCTCCATGTCAGAAGTTGTGATGCAGAACAGATGCTGAGACACGATATAGCCATCCATAAATCCTTAAACTAAGAACTGTGACCAGCTATACTCTCTATGCAGGAGGCTCAGTCTGTGCTCATATACAATTTCCTTACTCAGATGCCAAATCTGTGTCCCATTTCTATCCTCTTGTGACTGAGAGGTGGAATGGAAACTTGAACTACTCAGTTCCAAAGGAGTTATGTAGTATCCCTGAAAGCCCTCTTCAGAACTCATTTCTGCCCTTAAGTAGTGAAAACACGATAATTCAGCTACTTTCTGGAGATGTGGACAGTTGCGCAAGAAATACAGTTGTGTAAAGTTTGTTCCTGTTTGAATCTAAAACTCTACCAATTAGGTCTATTCCCAAAGCTCAAATTCCAGTATTAAAATAAGTGAGCTGGAACAGGATCCAATGTATTAATATTAACATGAGAACACCAGGCATTCTGTGTTGCTTCCGTATTCCCAGAGGTGCAGTCTGTACTCTCGGCATAACTGACAGCTTAATATAGTCCCTCCTCCCCATTTGTTTTAACTAGCTCAGAAAGAGGAAAAATGGTTGATGTAATTAAGGATGAACTTACATAGGTGGTTAACTCTGGCACTCCTGTCTTGGATTGTGATCTAAATGTGAAGGACTGTAATAGAACAGGGGATCAAGACCCAAACATAATTAACTGGATGGCTGATAACATGTTCATTTGCATCAGACGGGTATGGGCACTCTCACACATGAGTGAGTCTCTCAAGGCCTAATCTTGTGGCTGCCTTGCAAAAAAATGTCTGTCTTCTATGAACTTATGCTCAAAGTCACCATTAGTATATGGTTTCCACAATGTGCCCAAGTGAAAATGGAATTAAAAATACTGTTTTAGGGAAGCACACTAGTGCTGCTCAGCATTACTGTTGATGAGTTAATGCTGATGATTAAATGAATAATCCTTTGTGAGAAATATGAGAAAATAAACAGGAAATGGTTAAAACAGTGAGATCCCATTTGAGAAAGCTATGAAAATAAGTTTGAGCACATTCCCATTAAAAAAAAAAAGCAATTGTGAGTTTTTTCAGGAGTCCAGCATGCTTGGATGGAGGGGGATAGGTACTGCTTCAGAAAATGTGAGAGGTATAGTGTGGTGCTAGCTGCTTGTATAAAAAAGCTAAGCTGTAGTATGTATTTGCTCAAATCGATAGTACCCACAGTGACTGTATTCAAAGAATGAAGTTAAGGTGGTGTGTTGTTTTAAAGAAATGTTTGCAAGGATGTTTGAAGTGCACAGATAAATATAAAGCAGGAGTAGCAATGGTAGTCTCTTGCCATTACTTTTCCTGACAGGTTACTCCCTTCCACACTCCAGTCCTAAATCCATCTTTCAAGATAGTTTTATGTGGTGTCTCTGAATTTGGCCTAATATTCACCTATTTAATTCCTGGTTTGATTTGTCCCTGAGGACCAATCTAACAGGTATCTAGAAAGTATCAATTGAGGCTCGTACTAACAATACTTTACCCCCTGCACACATCCACGGAATTAATTTGACTTAATTATCTAGCCTTATTCAGAGAAAAAGGTCAGGGGTAAAAAGTTGTTCTAAATAATAATTTCAAGTCTCTCAATCTTACCCTAAATCTTTTCTAGAAGAGGCTGTTTTCAAATTGTCTTGAAATATCCATGACCATAGTTTTCAAATGCTAACAGCAGTGCAGTGCTAATATAAACACTGCCTTATCTAGGACTGCTGAGGATGTCTGTGATTTCCTGAGCATATCCTGAGCTTGTATCTGCTCACTTACCAACTGATAAGTAACATGGCACTTTTGAAATGAAAATAACAGCATTTAAATAGATCTCTAAAACAAGAATACTAAGATATAAATATAGTTGAGATTTTTTTCCAATATATTACTTTTATCTGCATCAAAAGCAATCCCTGTTGCGTTGGAAAATTAGAATAAAAAGAAAATGCACACACAGAGGAGGAATAATACATAGAATGAGCTGAAATATCTGTTGCTGGGCTAAATGACCATCAATGAAAGACATAGTAACTCTATGAAATCCTGTGTAAACTTTCAAAATGGAGAGGAAATATTTAACATAGTAAGAGAGGTTGTAGGAGGGGCGAAGAGGAAAAAATTAAGAAAAGGACATATGGAACAAAATACTGGTAGTAACTTCCTGCCCATCAGATCTGTGCAAGTGTTTGATTTTCTTATTTCTACAATGAATATTACATTAAGGTCAAGGGACTGCAACATATTTGCTTTTAGCTGCTATATTTACCGTCCAGTGTTTTGCAGCAATTCCTAAGCAAAGGTACAGAAGACAGAAATCATAATTAGATAACTGTGCATGTGAAAAATTCTAAGTCAAATATGAGTGTCAGATTTATTTCCACCAGGAGGCTTAATCTCCATTTGCTTCTGGATCACTAAGGTCCTGCAAAGATTTTCATGCTTGCAGGTGGTCCTGTTAGGCAGATTTTTTAGATGTGCATTATCAGTCTTTTCTTACACAGGTGGCTGGAGCCTTAGACAGACCTGTACACAGACTTTAGAGTGAACATTGGCATGAAAGTAATTTAAAGATTTAGGATGCATGTTACTACAAAGTATTAAGAAATATAAATGTAATGAAACAAGGCTCCTGGCCTCTAGGACGGTGTGAATACAATCACGAATCATTCTTCAGACATCAGTGGATACAAACATAAGCATCATATGATGAGCTGCTGACATTTATGAAGGCATATATTACATGCAATTTTACCTGCTTGCACTCAATACCTTGCTCATCAGGAGCCCTTGTGAGATGGAGCCAAGCAAAAGCAGCTGTGGGTGTTTTAAAATTCAACATGTGAGGATAAGTTTGGAACACCTAAAATGGAAATTAGAATCTTTGCAAAGAAGTTAATGTGGAAGCTGACGTCAGCTTCTTTACTAACTTACGTGTCAAATTCCAAGTTAGCCTCTCTGCACAGGTAAAAGTCCTCTTTCTGTCTTAAGGACCCCTGAAGTGTTCATACCTTCTGTTTTTAAGTGTTTCTGATTGTTTCACGTTGGGATGGCGAGGTATATAGTATGAAAAATTATATTTGAAATATGAATGTAAGATATGGTTTTGGCTGCACATGATAATGCATACACCACAGATCAAAATACCCCTAATAAACACATATATTGGAAGAATACATTAAATAACTATAGCAACTCACTAATACAGAGAAGCACATGACAACTGGATTTGGTTTTAGGTTACTCTGAAAGCTAGAAATCATATTTCTATTCAAGGCATGTTTCAATTTATCACTTTTACTTAGCATATAATTTTATGTTTAATCATTTCTTATTTTGCTATGTTCGGTACATGTAGCATTTCACAAACACACAGGATGACAAGTACTCTGTTTGGGAGAGTATACAATAAACACCAGACCTTTCTCTTGGAAAGGAGTCTTATTGCAAAAGAAAAGAGAAAACACAATTCCAGTCAGATCAGTATTAGAGAGAGGGACAAATCAGGCAGAGATATTCTGGGGTAAAAGCACTGAAGAGACATTAGGAAACAATCTGGGACTTCATATATAGAGAGTGTGTCTCAGTGTCTCCATGACAAAAAAAAACTTCTAGGGAAAAAAAGTCATGCAAGAGACGGACTTTGATATCTCATACGCGGTAGCTTCGGAGAAGGGAGTTTAGAAGACTGGTGAGAGAAACAGATCACTTAGTGCAAATAATAAATGCAGCTGAGGAGAAACACTGATTGTTAGAATATGATTGACACTGGGTCTGGAGACAGATGTCCTCCTGCCCTCCCAGCTGGAAAGGCCGGCTGGGTGGAGCTCCTTTAGAAAACTCGCTGCTGCCATTGTACAGCTAAAAGAAGAGTGGACACGCAGAGGTAAATTTTCAAAGCAGCGTGTTTATTAACTACCCATTGACTAATACAGGCAATTGTTAGTGAACCTCCTGCACATCCCTTTGAAAACCTACCCAGTTCGTCTGAGATGATATCTCACCATTTATGCCAGAAAAGGTGGCTTCCAAGATAGAGGTGGGCCTTTCTTGACAATGGATAAAATGGGTGATCTCAGGAACCCTTTGCCTTTTTAAAAAGCCGTGTGAGGTCTCCCATACTACAATTCACATTCAATTTAGGTTTTTTTCTCTTCTTGCAAGATCAAAGAATTTTTTCTTGTCATCACACATGACATGGGTAATGAAAGCTTTGAGAAGCTAGAACTGACAGTTTCCAGCATGGCCTCTGTCTAATTCTGTAGCTTTTCAGTATTCTCATTTATATGGGGGCGAGAGGGGGGAAATGATTAAGAATACTTCACCTGGCAATCCTTGAACACTTGCCATTGTGAGCTGAGGACAAGCATAGCCTCACTATTATTATGCTTTACCCATGTATACTTACAATGAATAGACCAGCACTCTGAGTGTTTCTTCATTATAGCCACGGTTTGCTTTACAAAGTGCTGGAGCATGAGCTAGTTATAAACCAAACAAGTGAGAAGTTTTGGATCCCATGCAAAAATCTCTGTGAAGCAAAAGTTGCACAAAAAAAAAGGATAAATTCACATTTTCAAATCATTCCATTAGCATGTGTTTGGACACATTGCTGTCTGAACATAAGTCTTGACTGTCTGGCTGGAACTTAGTAACATCAGATCATGGCTAAATCTCACATGAAATATGATGCTGTCATTATTTAAAGGCTTGTTATCATTTAACGTGGGTTTTTTCCTTTCTTTTTCTTTTTGTTCCTGCAGTCTCTCTGTCGTATGCAAGAAATTATGTAAGACCATGCGTAGCAAAACAACAGCCATCAAGGAGTGAAGGTGGTCACCAGTTAAAATTCCGCACTACATTGTCACACTCAGTGGAAGCAACACTCTTGCCTCTACATACATTCTTCTTGTTCTCAGTATCACAGGAGCTAAAAATAATGACAAATAAGTTTTCAAAGTATCCACCAGTCTAAATGTGATTCAATCAGTTACATTTTGTTGTAGTTTTGAGGGGAGTGTGTTAATTCTGCTGATGAGGTTCGTAGTGGCACAATGAATGCCACTCAAATATTTAAATGTGCAAGGTTAATTTGTTCTGGGCATATCTCCAGATAAAATGGTCTTTGCATTTGTATTATGTGGAACTGAGCCAATATGAGGCAGTGTGTGAGATGCAACAAAGAAAAAGACTGGAGATATTGTGTAAATACAGTAATAAGAATTCCGACGTGGATGGAGACTGTGATCAATAATGTGTTCTGTGTCACGTAAGTATCTGCATTTCTATTAAAATGCCTACAAATGTTCAGAAATCTCTTTTTCTTGCATACTGATATGGGGAATCAAATATCAAAATACTTGATTGAAAAAAATGGTAATAATTTGGGAATGCCATGACAGTTTTGATTTTAGTATAAAATACTAAATTATTATGTACTGATATTCTGCGAGCAAAAGCTTTTGTTTTGTTTCAATTTGATATTATTCTCTGTCCTTCGTAGTTGTTGTAGCATTATGGAAGTATAGTTTCATTGCTGCATGGCTCTGTTTTTACCTCTGGAAGTAGAGTCAAGTTTCCATGATGGATAAGTTTACTAAAATTCTGTGAATCCAACATGTAGGAAATTTGAGACCATTACAGGAAGAGTAACAGGAAACCTATATAGAAGAGATGTTGGAACAGCTGAGTTGTACCTATTATAAGAGCTAAGTTTGCTAAATTTGCTTACTTATAAACATTTTTTAAAAAGGAAAAAATTAAATCCTAAGTTTTCATATTTAAAAATTCATAATAGAAATATATCCTCTTTGGTGAGAAATATTTTAAAAGATAATCTTAATCTTGAGTTCAAAAGTTTAGGTTGCTCGCAGTAGTATGCAAGGGCACAAAGAATGCCAATTACAGTTTCATTACAAGTCAAACACAGCCTGTCTTTTACAAAAGTGATATTCTAGATAGTATAGGAATACATACAATATAGGAAAACATAGTATAGGAATCATAGAAATGCAAATAGAAAATTGTCTTTTCAGTGACATCCTTCAATGTTGCAAAATAATCGACTGGACTTTGTTAGCAATATGAAAGACAGTTTTGAGGTAGAAGGAACCTTGTTCAGTTAAGGATCTTGAAAAAAAATCCCATAATTACATTGAAGGAAGGGATTGGGGTTTTTTCAGGTTCATAGCTGAAAAGACACCATGGCTGTTGTTTCTCAAGAAACTTGGAATCTTAGAAGACGCTCATGGGAGTGTAGTTGCAGTGCTGCTAAGGAAGCTGGGTGTATATGATAAATTTGTTTACCATATGCTGTTGCCTTCTGTGATGTGAACATGAGAAATATGAAGAAAGACTACTTGGTTTCTCATGTTATATTTTTTCAAAATAATATGATTAGTTTGGGGAATGAACATAACCAGAGCATCTTAATTATCTCTTTCCCACTTTTCATCCCATAAAGCTGCTTCTAACAAACTTTCTTTACAAGTTTGAGTTTCTTTTACAGAAGCTAAATTGAGAATCATTGGACAGCTCCCAAGTCCATGTTTTTTCCCCCAGTTCCTTTGTGGAAACAGCTTAGCTGCATAATTTGACATAGTCTGAATGTCAGTGCAAACATCCCACAAATATTGAGTGACTGTTTAACCTAAAAAACACAGAGTGTACTTTGAAAACTTCATTAGCAATCTTTCATTCTCAAGTATTTTTATAAACTGTTTCCCAGTGAAAATGAGATGGTCCCTTAAATTGAAAAATGACTAATTATACAAGCTATATGACAGAAATGTTTATCTTTATAAAAGAAAAACATTTACAGAGTGATTTCAGTAGTTTATAGTAAGGAAAGATAATTAATAGTTTGTTGCTATTCTATGATTTTTCAGTGAGATAATCCATAGCTGGTGGCATGGGCAATAGCTTCTATTTCCCAGTTCACCAAACACAAGAAACCTCCACTGGGTGGTTTATCTTAATAGCAGACATCTGTCTGTTTTTTGTTATTCACACGCTAAAGAGGAAAGATCTTTGTGCTGCTTAGGAGAGTCTTAATGCAGCATATAGTCTTAAAGTAACAGCAGATACAGCAGGGAGCTTTTTCACCACTCATATCTTGCACTTAATGCACACAGTTAGCAGAAAATCCTTCAGAATCACGAGAAGTGGTGTTGTGAAGGAGCTTTTTGTAGAAAACAGCACTGCGCTCTGAAAGCCTCAGAGGGCAGGACTGTCTTGGGAAGGGATGGATCCCAGCAAGTGCTGAGACCCATGGTCCTGATACCTGTGCTGAGACGGTGTCTCCCAGGGAGCTATGGGCGAGAAGCCAGATGTCCATGCCCCTGTGCCGAGGAGCAAATGCCTCAGCATGCTCTGGTACTGCTGGTCAAAGAAACACTAAAATTCAAGCCCTTGCACTGCAGTTATGACAGCCTCTGGTTTGAATGTCTTTTCAGAAGGCGTCTCCATGAGGACTCTTTCCTCACCAAAGATGGAAGATGAAAGCAGCTTTCAGTGAAAAACAGTAATGATTTTGTCATTATGTGTCTCAGATTTATCCTTGCTGGTTGCCATAAGCAGGGCATAAGCATAAGCTGGTTGCCTTCCCTCTTTCTTTTTCCTCCTCTCCAAATATTGTGCAGCATGATGTGATGATGTGACTCGATCTCCTGAGAGGAGAGCGATCGTATTCCTACCTCATCTACTATCCTGACTATGGCTGCATTTATCCCCACTATGATTTCAGATTAAACAAATTGAATTGGCTACAAGCTCTTTGAAGACTGGCTTACCTGTTCTGGTGGAAAATGTAATAAAAGCACCTGCCTACAGGGCCAAGTGCACAACAAAACTGTGAGGCTATGTTTGTTAGTTTAAAGCAATGAACAAAAATTCTTGGATGACAGAAAGAGAGCACACAGAACAATAATAAAAATATCAGTGATCTGCTTTCAACTAGGTGACTGCAGTGCTGGTAACAATTTGCATGCAGAAATGGATAGCAAAATAGAGTTCAGAAATGCACATCAAAACCAATTAGAAGTTCAAAAGCTTTCTGTATGAGGAAGTATTGAAAACATTGGAACTTATTAGAAAGGTGAGAAATCAAAGGAGACCAGATAAAGGTGACTAATGTAATAAATGATATTGAGAAAATAAATCAGGAGCTCTCATTTAGTCTTTAAAATAAAGTCATTTAAAATAAAAGAACAAGGGGCATTCAATGAAAGACACCAGATCTAACACCTGTTAAAGAAAATGCCTTTTCTTTATTACCTTGTGAAAATCATTGTAACAAAGTGTTACGGAGGCCAAGAGCTTAGCAGGACTCTAAGAAGAGGTAGGCGTCATACGGGAACATCTGCAGTAATGCTAGCTAGGAAGGTTCACTTTTGAAGGAAGGCAAGCCTTTCACTCTTCATGACTTGAATAAAGCCACAGGAAGAAATTTCACTCTGTAATGACAATTATTTAATTTAAAGATCTCCTACAATTTCTCCCAAAGGATTCTGTGTTGCTCAATATGGTCTGATGTGGGGTGGTACTCTCATGTTTCTGTGGAACAAATTTGCCATGGAGTTAGCTGTTAACTGAGTGATCACACCAATGTGTCTTAAGTTCTCACCTCTCAGATGGGAGTTACTGACCTTCAGGTCATGTTTGTTAACTAAACTTTGTGTGCTCCTAGGCCAGCACAAAATGTGATTGAAGAGAACCAATTTTCATGTTACATTTCAGCAAACCTGGGGACCGGACTAGTCTTCCTTGCTAGTTACTTCACTTAGATGAGTATCAGCAACTTTCCCAAACTGATCAAGAAGTGCAAAGCTATTTGATCCTCCTCCCCTCTTTTCAAAACCACTTTTTTCACCCCGTGGTTTATCACGTTAAAACTACTGAATCCTAACTGAATAATTCTGAGTTAAAAAATCAAATGCAGACTTGTTAACAATATATGTACGCTCACAGATGTGTATGTACCTGTGCATTCCTACAGATGTGCATATGTGCATACACACACACATTTACACACAGAGGATATATCTTTAAAAGTCTAGTTGCCCTCTAGTTTCTTGTGGGCCATTAATAAATACCATGAATTTATATTATATTTCAACATCATTAATATGAAAAGTCACCTTATGATCCATTGACTTTATTAAGCAACTTGTCTGAACACAGGACTGCAGATGTCAGGTGTGGTTGTATAGATGTAGGGTGTGCAACCTGAATTCAGCAATCTTTTTAAAAAATAAGTCTGTCCCAGAGGAAGCAACTCCTTCTTTTGCCAAACCATCAGTGTCAAGAAACAAATGTTGTCAGGTGGACAGTTACATAGCTTATCTGTTATGTGGTTTATTTTGAATGCCTGTCTTTTAATTTTTTATTTCTGTAAGGTAAGTCACTACCTGCTGGCTGAGACAGGAAAACGGAGATTTTTTTGAGCAATAGTATAACAATAATCCTCTTTTTTTTCCATTTTGTTAATCTGCACACAATTGCCCACAGAATTTGTACAACCAGTAATACTCAGAAAAAATGCCACACTTATCAAGTCATAAATACGTGGAAGGATACTCCTTGTTTTGAGTTCATTTTGGTTATTGTTATAAAGTCCTTATTTCCCAGGTGGATGAAATCCAATGAGACCTAAAAAACCAAAGGTTGCTGTTAAAACAAACAAGCCTCAAGAAACAAAACAGTTTAACAATTAATCTCTCTTACCAAAGCAAAAACACATGCCCAGAGTGCCTATGTCCCCCTTCTAATAATGCAAGGAGGTCTTGAAGGGTGTTCACCATCCCTAGGAATACAGAAAAGCCATCGTTTTTTCTCTCTGCTCAGAGAGACTATGACCGGAGACTGAGATCATGACAATCTGGTGAGCTGTGAAGGCAAGTGCAAGCAGGAAAGCTTATAGATTTAGGCAAGTACAGCATTAAACTTTTCCTGGAACCCAGACAGAGGACACTGCACGGGGCAAGTGTGCTGTGGAAGAGGGCAGCGTCCGGGGACTCCTTGTGGAGAAGAGGCTGTGACCCCTGGCAGGGCTATGGGACCTGCAGGCACTCCTGGCAGGGAATTTGAGCGCAGGGAGGCCAGGGAGCAGGGGTGCCGAGGAGCAGGGAAGCCAAGGGACAGGGAACCTGCAGAGCTGCACGCCTGGGCCGGAGCGGTGATTGCACTGCAGGAGGCTGGTGCCCCGCTGTCCCCCAGCCCCCTCACAAACAAAGGCCAGCGAGGGCCGGGAGCAGACTGCTGAGGCCCAGCCTGGTGCTTTCCAGCTCCACATACTCAAACACGCCCTGGCTTGTTGGTGCGGGGGGTAACGCCTGGCTCAGGCTGTGAGGGGTGCCCGCCCGCTCGACATGGCTGCTCCAGGGGTCCCTGCACGGGCTGGGCTGGGCTGGGCAGCCTCGCTGCCCCTGCCCCATGCGTCTCCCAGGGGACAGCTGCCGCAGGAGAGCTGGAGGCCCCCCGG
>NW_009260080.1:827051-912873 GCF_000687185.1 Egretta garzetta
CCCCCTGCCGCCCTGCTCGCCCGGCCAGCAAGAGGCTGTGGCTTCTGCTCGTCGCCTCACACACCCGCTCTCCCCTGCTCAGGCAGAGCCTGACACATCAGATATGGTCTGGGCTGTTGTTTCTTGAGTTTTAGCTTTTCCATATTTTTTTTTTTAAACTGTTCAGTGCATTCTGTTCTCTCTTTCTATCTCCTGTTATAAAATCGGACTTAGTCAATCAGTATGCACTATTTTTTAAAATTTATCATTCTCTATTTCCTCTGCACCCACATCCTTTTATTTCCTCTCAAAGTGAAAAAAAAAAAAAAAATTGGGCCAAATTATCTTCTCACCTCTCATTTGTGTTTTATCAATTTCAACTGTGCAGCTTAGAGAATAACGGAGTGGCCATGCAGTTTGTTAGCTTCAATTTACTTGTATGCAGGCAGCACACCGTACCAGATACCCGGCTGGGGGGCATCATGCACTACCTTCTGCACGAGCACCCTAAAGCCTGATTTTTAGTGACCAGGGACTACTTCAAAAGCTTGCCAAAAGCAAAAGTATCTCTGAGCCTGACAGTCCAGCTAAAAGTCTGGCTCTGAACATAAGGCTCTGAACATCAGCAGTGCTGAACTTAATAATTTGTACACACAGAATGACTGTGCTTTGGGGTTGTTGGTAGACCAAAACCAAAGACAACTGTGATGATTACCCTCAGCCCAGTAGGTCGGGTCATTGTGGAGTCAAGCTAGATGCTTCTGAAGTGAAACAAAAGATGAACAACACAACAAATACTGAAGTTCCTGAACTTGTTTCCCATTAAATTCATGAGATAATAGCTAAAGAATACAGGAGAAACAAGATTAGAACCTAGGAAAAGGAAAAGAAAAAAAGACAAAATAAGCATTGGCACAATCCTGGGTGCTTTATCAGAACATTGGTAGATGAGGACTGAGGGCTTTCTCAGACGATTTATTTTCTGGAGAGGTTCAGGGTTTCTTGTGTGTAAGAATGTGAAGATTACCATGTTAGATCTGACTTTGGACTCTTCTGGTGGCCAGTGCTGAAGAGTGGCGATGAAAAAGGATGCACACAAATCTACAAGTGTTCAGACCCTTTGGGTTTGAAAATGGGAAAATATTTTTTTTACTGTATTTTTATATTCCTTTTTTTTTTTTTACTACCAGTACCAGTATTTTTCACTGATGTGTGACCCAGAACATAAAGGTTTACAGCCTTTTCCCTTTGCTCACTTCTCTTAATAATTCTGCATATTTTTTTTCAGACAAAGGCCACATCAGTGGAATGTATGACGATACAGTGTGAGCTAAGTTTATCATGACAAAAGATGCATCAGTTTGAAATATTAACCCAGCACTGCCTTGGAGGCAGTGAATAATTAGTTTAACCTGGCAATGAACAATATAAACTTAACCACAGAGATGGCTGGTGTTATCTTCTTATGTTTTTATAATGCAGTAAGGACACCAGGTTATCATGATTATAGCAGCAGGAGAGTTTGTAGAATGAGCTCATGTATAAATAGTTGCTCAAAAACACTGTGAACATTTATGAGGCTCATTATTTATCATTAATTATTTAACTGCAGGTCCCCATGTGGGCAGTGAAATCCTGCTGATTTACTACTTATCAGGAATAAATTACCACTTACAACTTGGGGTTTTCATGATTTTCCTTTTGTCATCATAAATAAACTTAACTAATAAGACTGTTTCCTTCTCCCTATTAAACTGACTGCTGGCAAGAGGCTTTTTGGCTAGTGACCTAATATGAGACAAAATATAGGATAAGTGAAAAGCTGTGTATTTTTATGAAGTCTCGGATTGTTTGCAAGAGATCTGAGAACTCAGCAAGGGATCAGTATTTGCTTACATTTACAGGGTATTTGTACAGGACCAGATTTTAGAAACTGCTCAGCAGCCACAATTAAAGCCAGATTTTTTTTCTGAGGAGCAGTTTCAAATTTGCCAGCTAACTGAAGTTATTTTAGTACCTA
This sequence comes from Egretta garzetta, assembly GCF_000687185.1. Lineage (NCBI taxonomy): Eukaryota > Metazoa > Chordata > Aves > Pelecaniformes > Ardeidae > Egretta > Egretta garzetta. The sequence goes on from NW_009260080.1 coordinate 829,051, forward strand.
AATGAGGACCAATAGCTAAACCCCCATTCTGGCACCACTCTGATCCTCAAAATCCCAGCTCAGCTGCTGTCTAACCCTTTAGGTGCCTCTGTTGCTGCCAGCAAGGTCACTGAAGATGCCTGTATTTCTACTAGGGAGCACAAATAGAAGTAAATCCTAATATCCTGAGGCAGCTTTCAGCCCTTCTTCATGTTTCAGCCTCAGCAGGATTCGAAACCCACGTCGTCTTCGGTGCATCTTTTGGCAGGTTTCCTGACAAGGAAGGCACAGCCTGATGGACGACAGTACTCTACAGTACTACTACACCTCAGACAACTGGCACCCAGAGATAGGCAGATGATTTGCTCATTAGCACACATGTGTGCAAGCATAGAAATTTGAGTTGTCCCAAAGGCCAGAAGGTGGTACACTCTGCAGCCAAGAAGACAGGTCTGCTTTGCTTAATTTGGCCTGGATGCGTCAGTACTCAGCTCTAGGCTGAACCCCGTCAGGACTTGCATCCCACCCTGTAAGCCCACCTGTGTTGCAGTAGAAGTGCTGCTATGGCTGTTAACACACCTGTACACCTGGCTGCAAACCTCTGTCAATGCAGGAGGGTGTTTGAAAAACCAAAAACCATGTAAATCTCCTCTACTATGGACTCTAATATGACTACGACAGGCTCCTCTAATATGACTGCAACCTCCTGTGATGGGCTCTTTGATAGTAGGCAGGTTTTATAAAAAGGCTCAATTTTGTTTCTATAGAACACAAGAGTATGCTTTATCCGATCCAAACATCATGTTTAAAAATGTGCTGCCATCTACATTTCCTTATATATATATATATATAAAACAATGCAAACACACAATATATGCATTTTACATATATTTTCACGTGTACATAAATTATATACTTTTAACTTATACATACACATACAGACACAGACACACATATATATATAGTAGTGATTAAAATGAGGTGATATATGACTCTCTGCCATTCCGGTTCCTCAGATTCCAACCTTCTTCAGGCACAGGTAGAATAGATTTTATGTTCTATTCCAGATTTTCATGTATGACTTCACAACTTCTGTGTCAACTGCTTCCTACCCTGATGTAATGTTCAGAAAACTTAGGTCACAAACCCATCTCAAGAAATTTCTCATGTCATCTAGAACTTAAGAAATCAAGGAGAAAAACGCATGTTGCATTTTAATATTGTTATTCACATATAAATTTAAAAAGGTGTTGGTTTTTTTTTTAATAGATGCTGTTAATAATAAATCAAGTATTCTCCAGCTGACTCAGTGGCATGTTACAACACTAAGGAATGAAATACCAACTCTGCAAAAATTACTGCCTATTTATTTAGGATAATTTACAGGATACTGGTAAGCTATGTTGTTCAGAATATTCTTTTTTTTTCGTTTGTGGATGGTGGTTTTAAATCTAATTTAATTAAATACCTGTAGGAGGAAGCAGTAAGATTTAGGTAATTGCACTAAAAATGTTGTGCTTGGGACTAATTAGGTGTATAAAACTGTATGCTGGTTTGGGGCTTCATCAAAAATGTGCCCATAATGTGTTACCAGGCTTATCTTTAAAAATACAGTGAACATTGGTAGTATTACCCCAAAGGAAAAACGTGTCGTCACATTGTACTGGAAGACAAGATTTTTACAAGCAGCCTTTAATACAACATTTGTGATAATTCTGTTGTTGAATTGAATCTATTTTCTTGCTGTTGATCAGAAAGTTTTGGGCCTCCCCTTTCCTCTGCTAAATTCAAAATTCATACACAGCTGCGGGGAAGCATAACCTGATATATGTGACTTTAGCCACTTGTAAATGCAGGGGTTTTAGCCCTTTCTGTACTCACATGCATGCTGATTTGGGTACCTCTTTCTTATTACCTGTGAAGATACACACAGGCCATCCCTGCAGAGTTTCTCCTCCCACCACAGTCAAATTGATGTGAAAGGTCTTGCCAGTGGGTTATTTAAATCCTGATATTCTGTTCTTGCTTGTCAAGAATGCTGGCTATAAATCTCTTGGCACCTATCTTTCTATACTGCCCACTAACATTTTCTACTACTTCTGTCTGTCCTCATGACATTTCCTGGAGAGCTTCAACTGAAAGTGCTAATTATTAATTTAGGGCTAGATTCTGGCTCCTACAGCCAGAGGCATGCTGGAGGGAATGCAAAGGGACTCCGATTTGTTATATGCATGTTCCTTACCGCTGAAATCCTCTCACATCCACTCCTTGGCTCATATTAGGAAACACTCGTGATTCTTTTTAATCAAACCTATCCACATCAGTTATGAGTTCAGACTACAAATGAAAAAACAGTCCGTTAAAGTTTGAAATTATTTTTTTCAAACATGTAAGTACATTTGCTCAGTTTGAACAATGGATTACTTTAATCACTGGTGGGGTTTTTTTCACATCACAGAGGGGATTTAGCTCTAGGAAAGAAATGTTTCATCATCTTGAAGCCCAGTAAGGCTCAGTATTATTATATCAGTATAACAGGTTAACCTCAGCATAAAGGTGAAGTGACTTGCCTAAGGTCATGCAATAGATCAGTGGCAGAGTTGTGAATCAAGTACAGGGTCATTTAAATCCCTGCAAAATGCCTTGCTCCATAAGAATTTCTTCCTCCCACTTGTCAAGTATAAATAGTTTAGGCTTTCTTTGGCAGGCAGAAAGCCCTCTACTCTTTCTCTTAATGTATTCCCAAGATAAAGTATATTCACTGGCCTGACTAACAGGAAAACTTTCAGGCCAAACAGAAAGAGACTGTTTTGTTCAATGTACTCCTTGAATTTCCTGCAACTTCATCATGGATTGACTTATACATTTTTCCAAACCTTCTTATTCATTAGGCAGCCAGTTCTTCTTGTTTCCTTTGTCTTCCTCCAGCAGTGTTGCTTCCTACCTTTCTGCTGTATCAATTACTCCTACCATTGGCAATTTTTCCAATAACTGTCTCTCATCTTCTTTTCCAGCCACAACCTTCATGCATGTTTTGGCAAATCAGATGTTCTAGTTATGCTCAGTTTATGAATTGTGAGAAAATAACCCCCCCAAACATATAAAGAAACCCTCTGGCTTTTTCCATCTCCCCTTTTATATTTTTCTCAAGAACACCATCTGAAAAGGTGCCTGCTCAAGAGTTGAGAGAATGAAGATGGAGTGAAGAATCTACAGCTAAATGCTGTATATTTTATAACAGCTAAGATGTCAAAAGTTTATATAGTTGTATGTATTTTACTGTATTCTCTTTTCTCCCTGCCATATGAAAAAGCCAGAAACCTGATGTCTGCATAGCACTCACTGATATTTTTTAAAATTTAAGATAAATACACATATAAAAAAATGTTGTTGTTCAGTGGCACATGAGAGGAAGTGGTTTTGCTAAAAGTTGATGCCATAAAATGGAACAGTATGTGAATGTGTCATCTTTTAACAGAAAATGGATCCTCACATGGCAGAGAGAAGAAACACCCAGGAGTCTAATCTAAAGTATAGTCATCACTATGAATTAATGACATTATGATGGTGTGGTGGTTTTTTTTTTCTCACCAGGAAAGAAAGCCCAGGTGTATAAACAAAGCCTCAGGGAGGTCAGATAAATATAAAGTGGGTACCAGAGTTGCCCACTCTTCTCTCAACTGTCCTCTCCCCATGTGAGGCCAGGCTGGTGGGCTAGGGGCACCTGGGAATGCCAGGCTCCACCAGAGCAGTTTTGATGAAGAGATCTGGGTCACTTGAATGGTGTGTGTGTGTCTGGGTTGGAGAGTTTAGAAGGTAGAAGGAAGGAGCTGGAAGAAATTTCTTATTATTTCTTCTCTTTGAGGAAGCACAGCCAAATTTCAATTTTTGTTTGGAATCTGGGGATCATTTTGTTTGCTTTGCGGTTTCTGACTGCTCCGGCAGAAACTTTGAATGAAATACTTTGGTTTTGTTTTATTTTTGTCAGCACAATCTGACATTTTATTTTCACCCCTGCTGCATTATCAGGCATGTATTTATCTCTCCAGGACTAGTCTATTGTAATGATTCTATCTTAGACCATTGAAAATGAAAGCACTGCAGAATGTTGCTACCTGGAATTTACACAGACAGCAACGAAGCAAATGGTTTGTATTTAGTGGTGTTGACTTGAAGCTATGAAGTCCTTAGTATTTTGAAGCCTACTTCAGTGACTACAGCTCTCCTACTGAGACAAAGCCACAGTGGACAGCAGAATGGCTTAAAATATCATTCCTCTAGAATTAATATAACTGGGCATTTTCACGAATATTTTTTATGAGGAATTATTGACCATGGAAATTTTCCAAAACAGGTGAATCACAGAATGCATTTCTTCATGCATTGGTGAAAAAAAAGGACACCTATGGAAAAGAGCTGATTATTCTGTTTTTCCATGTGTGATTTGTATATATGTAGAGAGAGAACGCTGGCAAAGAACAGGAAGTATTTTTTCAGGTGCTTAATACATCACAGAATAACAAATTGAGGAAATTACTCACATTAGTAAGCTTTTACATACTTGGCACCACATGCTTAACTATGCTTAGAGGTTTTTATTCTCAGGCAACCAAAGAATGAAATTTATATTGCTCCTCTCAATAACATTACAAAATTGGCCTTCGTTCTCCTTCTTGCAGCCTGAGCCTTACACAATTATTGTCAACGAAACACTAATGAAACTGTAATCTTTTATTCTGTGTGTTTGGTTTGTATCAAAAGCTGCTAGTGATGGAAGGTGTTTAGAAATGCCTGTGCCTGCTGAATAGGGTTGCATGAAAATGGCCCTTTCAGCAGACAAAGGGAAAGCAATTGGACCACTGCAGGTACTCCAAAAGCCTCAGCCTTGGCTGAAACACAAATTAGATGCCATCATTGGGAAAGTGCTCTAGATATGGATACAGTCAACAGCAAACTTTACAAGCCCCATATAAAAAACCTGTGCTGTTGTACAAAATGCGCCCCCATTATTTGGCACTTTGAAAGAAGTTTTATTTTTCCTAAGCTATATCAACAGAACCAGTGATTCAGAGCTCAAGTAATCCTTATTTTAATGTTTACGGGGCTCCTGGGTGTCAATATTTTTTTATTTTAATGTTCAATATTTATTTATGTTGCTTAATCACTGAGGAAATTCTCATTAGAGAGGGAGGCAAAAAACCTGTTAGATCATTTTTGTCTAAAATTCAGCACTCAGAATAATTTCTAAAGCTCTTAGTCTACGGAGAGGGGTTCTCTGATATGATATGTTCAATTCCACCTGCAGTTTAAGAATATCTTACTCATTGGCCAGATTATCATTAAATCTTGCACAGAGTGTATCTGAATTTTCAGGGGCCATAATGAGTCAAAAACATGTTTAGAAGAAACTAGTTCATTAAAAATTCAAGCTGAATTAGAAAAACATAACATCTACCAAAAATTAAGAAAAAAATTCAGAATATCTACTACTACATAACTTCTCACAAAGTCACAGAACATTTTAAGCTGATTTGATTCACCCCCCAAATGAAGTGAAATATCTTTCATTTGGCAAGACAACTTACTAAAATTAAAATTTTGATTGACCTAAGACAGGTGTTCTATTTTGAATTAGCAATTTAACCATCAAAGTGAAAATAATAATTTGTTCTCATGGCTTTAAAACATCTCATTTTTGCACTGCTTTCCAGTGTTCTTTAGAATAGCCCTTTGCCTCATGTGAGATACCTTGTAACATAACAAACAAATAAAAAAATTAATGCTCAGAATTCATGCTTTAGTTCCATTCCTAATGATAAAGTTCTCCAGATGTGAAATGGAGACAAGCCACTATTTGTACCAGAACTTCAGTTTCTCATGCAGAGGGCCTGACAAGTCTCTATGTCTGAAATCCCAAGTGGTTTCTCTGGAGCTATGACTTGCACTAAGCTTAAACAAGAGGAAAGAAGAAAAAAAGTTTGAATTGCAGTTTTTTTTATTCCCAGTAGAATAACTGTAATAGAAATAGCAACAATGATAAATTAGATTCTCTTCATGCCATGTTGGGCATTGGCTGAACATATCCTCTAGAGGTGCCAGCTACAGCATAGTATTTACATCATGTAGTGCAGAAAGAAGTTGACACATTTTCTTTAGAAACCAAGTTATTTTCAACAAACCTATATATGTTATTGATATCTTTTGCTCAAACATCTTCCATGATTAGTCCGCGGTGGGGCCTAGCTTGCAAAGGCCTCATTATTAAAGATACATTACTGTTGTGCCTGGAACCTTCTTCCCAATCTCTTCTTACTACGATGTCCCTATTCACTACTTGAGAGTTCAAGCTTACTTCCAAGCCAGAGCTTTACACCTGTCAGCTAGGTCCACTTGAGGGTAGACCCCACTCTCCAACAGTCTTCATTACTCCATCCCAGCTTTGCTTTTTCTTCATTCTTGTTATGACATTACTGATATGTCTCTTTGTAACCAGCTCTTCTAAATGGTATGCAAGGTAAATTGTGAAGTATCCCCCATTATACTGCTCTAAAGAGAGGTAGATGGTGTTGATGTACTTATGATGGTTTAGTAGGTTTTCCTTTACTTTCAGCCCCCTGGGGAGGGTGGGGGGGCAGTGGAGCTGTCGTGGTTTAACCCGGCTGGCAACTCAGCACCACGCAGCCGCTCGCTCACTCCCCCCTCCCTCAGTGGGATGGGGGAGAGAATCGGAAAGAAAATAAAAGGTTAGAGCCGAGGGCTGAGATAAAGACAGTTTAATAAGAGAAAATAATAATAATAGTAATAATGAGAATGATAACAGAATATACAGAATATACAAAACGAATGATGCACAATGCAATTGCTCGCCACCCGCCGACCGATGCCCAGCCTGTCCCGAGCCGCGAGCAGTCCCCGAGCCGCGATCGCTCCCCGAGCTGTGAGCAGTCCCCGAGCCGCACGCAGTCTCCCCGCAACCGACCGACCGACTACCCCCCCCCAAGCATGACGTTATATGGTATGGAATAGCCCTTTGGTCAGTTTGGGTTAGCTGTCCTAGCTGTGCTGTACTCCCAGCTTGTTATGCACCTGGCCGAGCAGGAGAAGCTCAAAAAGTCCTTGAGTAGTCTGAGGACTACTTGGCAACAGCTGAAAACATCAGTGTGTTATCAACATTCTTCTGGTACTAAATCCAAAACACAGCACTATGCTAGCTACTATGAAGAAAATTAACTCTATCCCAGCCGAAACCAGGACAGGAGCAGGAAGAAGAGCTGTGTCCTTCATAATCCCCTAGGTTGGATGGTGACTGCTCCTTACAGATCCCCATATTCTTTGGCTGCCATTTTAGAAATTTCAGCTCTTGATTTCTATTGTGGTTTCTATGCTAGGGGAAAACTGTTGCAAATGTATTAGTGAAGGATTTGTGTGGGATAGGAAGAGGGGGAGAATAAACTAGTTTCCTTATCTTACAAAGAGGTCAGGTGCAGTGAAGCAATAGTCTGGAATTTCCAAAAGGAAGGTAGAGTAGGGTGTAGTCCTTTTCTGTGCCTTGAAGCTCCGGAGCAATTTTATCTTGCCAAAGCATGATACTCTCAGTTGTGCCTACACAGCATGACTGAGCCCTGACATTCAAAGTTGCTCTGAGCAGGGAGTCTGTCCTTGTTTGATATGTTAAATGTTGTGCCCTCTGTATTCTTCCATAAATAATTGACCAAGTTTTAAAATGGAAATACTTTGTGAACCAGCAAAAAAAGAAAAGATACAAAAATACCAGCAAGAAACAAGGAGGAGTTTAGACTGGAAGGCTGCACACCTAGGATTTCTGAAATGCAGTTAATAATACGATGTCATGTACAAACATGTTGTTGACTGACTGGCCTCCCTGGATCTGAGCAATATGCTGTTTATATCAGACACTACTGCTCTTGGGGGCTGAGGAGAGTGCCTTTCTGCAGTCACTGTGAAGAATAGAACATGCCAAATAACTACAGTAATGAAGCAAAGAGCTGGGGATGCAATGCAAAATTTCATATTAAATCGAAGTCCAAAGTGCCTCTTGGCCTGGCCTGCTAATGCTTTCTGCAACCGTAAAATTTGGCTGCAATTGTGTAATACAATACTGGTGAGAAAATGCAAAGATTATTACCATGCTCTCTTAACAGATAAATCCTAAAGCTGAACAAGCAAGGTATGTAAAGCAATGGCAATTTATTTCCTGACCAGCAGAAAAACACAAAAGTATAGGGAAAAAAACCCTCCCAGACCCCTATGGTTATGAAAAGGAGAGACACATGTTTATGTAAATGGTGGAGAAAACCTAAAATGTTTCACCTGGCAAATATCCCAAAAGAGGAGGGCCCAGAAACTATTTTTCCTTGTCTGCGTCTTGGCAGGAGGTTTGCTGGCTTTTGTTTTGCACCATGGAGATTATACTTCTTCATTTTAGTGGAGTCCACAAGGCAACCCTGCTGATAAAAACAAACAATGCCAACCTCATCCTCTTGATGTGCCCCACAAGGCACACACAAATTAGTAATCAGAGTAATGAGTTCAAGGTCCCCAGGGTCTCTCTGGCCTTTTTGTCCCCCTTCTATGGCCTCTTCTATGGTTCAGACAGCAAGAGTCCAAGTTTTCTCCCCTCCCTCATCCACTCAGTTTGTAACACAAAAAAAAATTGCCCAGAAAAGAACAGTTATGTTTCCTCCCCAAGCCAATGACCTCATAAAATGGACTTAAAAATACAGAAAGTCTGCATGCTGATGATCTTTTTTGCCTTTTACAAGCCCATGCATTAGCACATAAAGGCATACACAGTGCTTTCTGGATGACAGAGTGATACTGAAGGACACAGAGGCTTTCAGGAAGAGCTTGGTAGCTTCAGGCAGAAACTATCTTCCACTGTACTTCCTCCATCACCTCTTCTCTGCTTGGCCTGCAATGACTGTGTTACTGTCACAGTAAATGTAAACAGTTGATGTAAGTAACAAACCCCCCCTTTTTTTCCTGATAAAGTTGAGTAAATTCAAGTTTGTTCTTTACTGAACTATTTAAAGTTGTAGAGGTCTTAGAGATCTTGTTTCTGGTGTGATTGCTGTCTAAAGACTGTCCCTCTTAACAGTCTGTTTTTTTGCCTTAAATGTGCTATCACTTTGAAGGAAAATATTTGCTTATTATCTTGAAGATACATCCTCTTGAGTCCAGAAGTGTTTGTCAACATCCTAGTAATACACTATGATATACCTTTTTATCTATACTTGCTTCAACAGTGTAGGTCATAACTGAAACATGTGGAGTTGGTATTTGATAGTGGTTGTGGAGAGGCATGTGAACCTACTGTGTAATACTGTATCAGCTAAATACAGTGTGCCAAAAATAATGTAATTTTTTATAGCTAGGTATTGGTGTTATAAATACGGAAAGGTGCAACTGCTGAATCTCCTCTCTGGTTTACTCTGCAATGCTCACTTGCATAAGAAATATTTGCTGATGTGAACTCTTTCCAAATCTACCAGGAATTTGACATGAAAGTTGCTGTAATAACCTGTTAATAACAGGCTTAGCAGAACAGTATAAACTGAAGCAATTGGATCATCAGTATTTTGGTTTTATATTATTATTGATAAAGACTGATTAGAAGAGGAATGTTCTTTGAGTTATTCACATATACTATGTGCAGAGACCAATATTTATTCTTTTTAGTTTATATACTGGGTCACTAATTATCTACAGACACAAACAACCACCCTTTAATTTTTCATTAATTCTTTCATGGAAAGGGACTTTGAGGAAAAAAAAATTGAGAGGCCAAAGATGTTGTAGTTGGTTGTATCCAGAGAGTAGTGGTCAATGGCTCAATGTCCAGATGGACACAAGTGACAAGTGGTATCCTTCAGGGGACATATTGGGACAAGTACTGTTTCATATCTTCATCAGTGACATAGTGGGATCAAGACCACCCTCAGCAAATTTGCAGGCGACACCTAGCTGAGGGGTGTGATTGACATGCCTGAGGGATGGGAAGCCATTAAGAGAGACCGGACAAGCTTGAGAAGCAGGCCCATGTGTACCTTATGAGGTTCAACAAGGCCAAGTGCAAGGTCCTGCACCTGGGTCAGGGCATCCCCCAGTATCAATACAGGCTGGGCGATGAAGGGATTGAGAGCAACCCTGTGGAGAAGGACTTGGGGGTACTAGTAGACGAAAAGCTGGACATGAGCCATCAATGTGCACTCGCAGCCCAGAAAGCCAACCGTACCCTGGGCTGCATCAAAAGAAGCGTGGCCAGCAGGATGAGGGAGGTGATTCTGCCCCTCTGCGCCGTTCTGACCCCACCTGGAGTACTGCGTCCAGCTCTGGAATCCCCAGCACAGGAAAGACATTGGTGGATTGGGTCCAGAGGAAGGCCACAAAAATGATCAGAGAGCGGGAACACCTCCTATGATGAAAAGCTGAGAGACTTGGGGTTGTTTAGGCTAGAGAAGAGAAGGGTCCAGGGACACCTTATTGCAGCCTTTCAATACTGAAAGGGGGCTTATAAGAAAGGTGGGGACAAACTTTTTAGTAGGTCCTGTGGTGGTACAACAAGGGATAATGGTTGTAAACTGAAAGAGGATAGATTCAGACTAGATATAAAGAAGCAATTTTTTTATGATGAGGGTGGTAAAACACTGAAATAGGTTGCCCGGTGAGGTGATAGATGCCCCAACACTGCAAACATTCAAGGTCAGGTTGGATGGGGCTCTGAGCAACCAAATCTAGTTGAAGATGTCCCTGAAGATGTCTTATTTCAGGGAGGTTGGACTAGATGACCTTAAAGGTCCCTCCAACACAAAACAGTCTATGATTCTATGATTCTCATTCAAAAAGCCATTTCTGACTGAGTCACTGGCTGTGTCTACATTTGCCTCTAATGTGGCTTTATAAGAACAGATCTGTGAAGTGAAATAGACAGTGCAAAGGATCAGTGATTTTCAACCATTTGCTTCAAAACCACACTAAAACATTGGACACACCCATGAAGAGGTATATAGTATAGCAACACATATATATGTGTTGTGTATAAAGGAACACAGAGTATCTTCACACTACACATTATCCTGTGCCTGACCTTGGGCTTATATTCTGATGAGCCTTGTGGTCCACTGTGTTTGGGTTAGGTCACTACTTTTATTTGCTGTCTTCTTGCTGAGACTGAATCTGGCTTGTGGAGGACCTGTGCAATCATTGTTCCAGTAGAGAAGAATGACATCTAACAGATATGTTTCAATCACAGGTTGAAAGACAATTTACCCAACTAAGTCGGCACCCATTTAATCTGACAGGCAGCAATTAGAACCAAACCTTTTAACAGTCAACTGGGTTGCAGTATTTGTGGGGGTCACTGTTGTGTTCCAGGTGGGAGAGAGTTCAGGCTCCCTGGCGGTAATGGGCTGCCTTCTGACATCTTACTCTTACATTCTCCAGGGACGTCCAGAGAGAGTCAGAGGAGGCACTAGAGCAAAAGCAAAGGCATTTAGTCAATCATCCATAAGTTTGGAAAGTTTGAACCTATGCATGTAACTAAATTACAGAACAAATTTGAAAAAAAAAAAAAAAAGCAAGCTTCCCTGAGACCTCTCTCCTTTCCAAACTTTTGTCAGCACTGGTTAACCAGGGAAAACTGGGAACATTTCAGTAACTAAAAGGAAAAGTGCTCAAATGTAGGATCTATTTGCAACCACCACCTCATTTTGACATTTGACATAATCTCATCTTACTTCTGCTATTACTATTCTATTTATTAATTTTATTTAAAATTATAACATACCAAACCTTGCAACCCCCTAGCAGAGAACTTTTATGATACAGAATGCATGACAAAAGACGTCGTATGTATGACCTCTGTAGGTCATAAAATGTTCCCCAAATAATAATAGTGTAATGGACATAAAGAGTTAAAACTCCAGTGTCGATAAATAATTCAACATCCTACTAAACATCTGAAGCTACGCCTTATCACAAACTTACTGTGTATTGCTAATATGGAGATTTTTTAATGTAGCAGATGTGGTTAATTATTACAGGAAGCTACAGATTTTTATATGAAGTTTTTACAGCTAAATGAAATTAATGGTTTTCTGATTAACTGATTGCAATTAATCAATTGGATAAAACTTTAGGGAGTCTATAAAAGAAAGCTGGGTTTGAGAGAGTTTGTATTAGTCATGAGAACTACAGCTGCTGCTTATTTCTGTTACAGTGGATGATGATCAGTGACTTAGGAATAATCTGGTTGCTGAAAGAGGAGAGAGAAAATATGAATTTATATGCACTGTGTATTACCTGAACTTTTGTATTATCTGAAATATTTGTAATTCTTATATTGAAAAAAAAAGGAAAGAGAAAAAATATTCTGTTAACTGTAGCAAAAACTCTGGGAGTAGTAGAAAAGTTTGACTATTTGTAAGTGAGACTTCAGCCTATGTGCATGATATTGTGTTGCTATTCAAATTATAGATGGACTGGAACAGAAATTCAGAAAGAAAACTACAATATTAAAATTACCTCCAAAACTGTGTATTTAAAACTAAACTTTCAGAAAAGTTATATTTATTTAAGGTTCCATTTTTTTTGTGTGTGTGAGGATAGACTTGTTATTTTCAAAAATACTGCAGAATATTATACAAAAGATTGCTCTTGCACCTAAACACTGAAAACTCATCCAAACATGTTTTTATTTCTACTTTAAATTTTTTTCCTTGTTTGAGACAGTTTGTATTTTAAGTCTTACTTCAACGTCTGTTTTCTAAGCTAACTAAAAAGTATTCCTGTAGAGCTACATATAGCAGAACACTGTTGCTTTCACAGAGCATCGTGCTTCAGTATCGCAACACATGTGGGATGGAATGCGCTCCTCCCATCATAAATCTTGATTATCAAAACATTTTGTTTTGAGATCACCCCCAAAGACTGAAGCAATAGGTTTTATGTCCTTACTTAGAAGGCGAGCTGTGTTATGTGGGAACTGCCCCTTTGTGGGTGTTTGTACAAGGCCTGTGCTGGGGACAGTTTTGGTTTACATAAAAAAGGCTGCCTTTTAGATCCCTTTGCCACCTGTGTCGTAGGTTATGCAGCACCTTTGTACCTCTGTGCTTAGATGTTGAGGATGATCTATTATTCCACCCATCCCTTTAATTCCCCCAGCTTCAGTTAACTCGGTGAGCTACTTGGTGATAACACCTCTTTAGATAATGTTTGTAGGCATTTTATGAAGTCAAACCATTGAAATAGGTCGGTGCTTTATTATAGACTCTGTTTCAAGCCAAGAAACATCTCATTAGTACATTAATGCTCATTAGCAGGAGTGAAGTAGAGAATGTAGATCCTGAGTGCTGAGTTGAGGGGCAGTCAATGATTTAGCTGGCTGCATGTCAGGAATCATAAGATTCACCAAGTGTTGCTGCTGCTGCGTATCAGAAAGTGCCTATAGCCAAAAGTCTTAGAGTAAAAGTTCAAAATTCAATAGAAGAGAGTGAGAGAAGGTTAGCTTTTCTATTTTTCTATTGGGAAAAAGATAGTAAATATTGTATAGAAGTCAAAAGCTTGCAAATCAATAGTTAACTTTTATATCAGTACAAACATGGGGAAAAGCCAGTGAACAGATAGGAAAAAATTATTATGTTCACTATAAGTGGTCTGGCTTTACCAGGTTCAATGGCTCTAGTGTATAAGACGTATAATTTAACTAACAAAGAACAAACAGGGTGAATAGACCCTTTTGCAATGTAAATAGAACACCAACGTTATCCATCTGATTGCCATATTGGAGAGTAACATATTCCTCCAAGTTAAACAGCAAAACATAACAAATTAATGTAATAGATCTACACAAAACCCAGTACTCACTTTTTAACTTCACAAGAAGAAAGGGTGGAACCTGTGGTGAGCCAGGAAAAGTCCCAGTGTAATCAAGGACCTTACATCAATACAAAGCTGAGGTAGGTGTTCAGTTAAATAGGAGTGAAAATGGCAATTGTTTTTCACACAGGCACGGTCCAAAGTATCCAGACAATGCTTTGCTGGCATCCTCATTTCTGTGTTCTGGGTGAGGGTATCTAGTCCACTCTCAGTAAGTTTGCAGATTACATCAAATTGGGGAGGAGTGTTGATCTGCTTGAGGGCAGGAGAGCTCTACAGAGGGATGTGGACAGGCTGGATCTGTGGCCCCAGGCCAATTGTATGAGGTTCAACAAGGCAAAGTGCTGAGTCCAGCACTTGGGTCACAACAACCCCATGCAATGCTACAGGCTTGGGGAAGAGTTGCTGGAAAGTTGCTTGCTAGAAAAGGACGTGGGGGTGTTCGTTGACAGCTGGGTGAATATGAGCCAGCAGTGTGCCCAGATGCTCATGAAGGCCAATAGCATCCTGGCCCATATCAGTGTGGCCAGCAGGAGTAAGGAAGTCATCCTTCCCCTGTACTCAGTGCTGGTGAGGCCGCACCTCAAATACTGTGTTCAGTTTTGGGCCCCTCACTATGAGAAGGACATTGAGGCACTGGATTGTGTCCAGAGAAGGGCAACAAAGCTGGTGAAGGGTCTGGAGCACAAGGCTGATGGGGAGTGGCTGAGGGAACTGGGGTTGTTTAGCCTGGAGAAAAAGGAGGCTGAGGGGAGACCTTATCGCCTTCTACAACTACCTGAAAGGAGGTTGCAAGGTGGGTGTTGGTCTCTTCTCCCAAGTAACAAGTGATAAAACAAGAGGAAGTGGCCTCAAGTTACACCAGGGGGGTGTTAGATTGGATATTAGGGAAAATTTCTGCTGCTACAAGAGCAAATACCTCCCTTGACTGCTAAAGAAATGCATGGCCTTTTGTTGTTCAAGGTTGTGGCCCACAAAACTGGATCAGGGGTATATGTAGATCCCATGTACCAGGAAGGGTGACCAGAACACATATCCCATGCAAAGTAATTACATTCTAGAGAAATCCTGAGAGCATCCCATCACCAGAAGCAGTACTGACTCTTGGTTAGAGCTTCCACACCTTGGCCAGCAATGAATATTTAACGCCTGTTGCTTACTTCAAGGGTGGGTACTCTAATTACTGAACCAGTGGGTGGATGAATCTAGGGAGGAGGGGACCATTTTTTGCATTGCTGATTGGGACAATGCACTTGAGAACACATCTCCAGTCAGCCCCGTAGGCACTACTTGCTGACAAGATTTGGCAGGTGGCCAATGTTCAAGAGCATTAGATTTAATGGCAAACATGTTCAGAAATAGGCTTCTAAGCAAAAAGAAATGTAATGACAATGTGGGTGCTCATGAACCTCAGCTCAAATATTAGGCAGTTATGTCTGAGAGCAGGAGTTTTGAGAAATTCATTTTGATGAGGTTTGCGGATTTGATTCAAGGTTACCTGATAGTGTTGCATATTTGCTAAGGTAGTATAATATGAGTATGTTATACTTAAAGATACATATAACATATGAAATACAGGTACTATATACTATCAATAATATTATATATAAGGACATAAATACAGATATACAAGTATAGATACAGAAGCCAAAAATGCAGAGATCCAAGGATGGTAGCCAAGCACATCTGCTCAAATAGTTTGATAAATTTGGATAAGCATAGTGAAAATAATCAAAACTATTTATGTATGTGTCAGCTCATGGCCACACTTGAATCAGCCAGTGTATGGGGCAACTGAACTCTAACACGACCTTTTGTTTCTGCAGTTTAATCGTTTGTTTCAAATCAATCATCTTTAACCACTGAAGAGGTATTACTATGAACAGATGGAAATGTGGGATTCACAGGCAAGCAAAATACTTGAAACTGATTATTCTTCTAGTGAAGAAATGAGAGCTAACAGTCTAGCTACTTTTATAGTTAGACACAGTGGATTATATTACAATAAAAATAATATGGAAAGGACAGAAGATTTCTTCTCCTTTCTTTCTTTCTTTACCAGAGAGGAAATTAACTATTTTCACAAACTCACAAAGGAAATACTGGGCCATTCATATGTTCATGTAAAAAAAAAAAATCAAAGCTGGATGATTCCCTGATATTGCCTTTAATCAAAGAAAGAGTATAGGGTAATGTACAGCAGTCTTGGTATAATGATACTTTCTGGCCTTAGAAGTCCTTGAATTTGCCATCTACTGTATTTTTTTTTCTTGAATTCCCTAATAAGCTAGAACTTCTCACTCTTTAGTGAAATGGGAGAAAGCTTGAAGAAACCGGGCTCTTTTGACATGAAATTAACACATGGGCTTATTTCTGCAGCTCCTGTGTGAGAGAATGCTTTTTTAGCCACAGTTCCAAAACAAAATACTCTCTTGTCTAATTGCTAGAGTATTTACCCCAGAGGTGCTAGTTCAGATTTCCTCATGAGATATTGAAAATAACTTCACTTTCACAGTGCAAGCAAGTGTACTAGCCACCAAGTTCAAGAAATAAAAGAGAAGGATTCACCTTCCCAGTTTTTATGAGAGAACACTGACCAGCCATACCAACTCTTGGTGAATCTAGGTGAAGTCGAAATCATCCCTTCAACTCCAGATAATATCACTTCTTTGCCAAAGATGACCCTGTTTTTATAAGAAATCTAAGATTGTTATTGGTTTTAAAATCAGCTTTTGTGAATTACATTTTAGATAGGTACAGAGAAGCTCCTTTTCTCACATCCCAACTTGCCCAGACATTTGTTAGCTCTAGTACAGAATATGAACATTTGTCTTAGAGACTTGTTCTTCAGAAAGACAGAGATGAGGGGCACAGCTAGCATGCTGTCCCTCCTCAGGGTGGGAAGAGGCTGTTTTTTTTCCTTCTGCTTATATTCACATATGCATCTGTTTAGATATCTAACTGTCCTCATCCATCACATATGGAAAACCTACTCTTATTTTAGCATGGTAGACTCCATTCTACCATGGTGGTAGAACTTCAGAAAGTTAGATTTTAAAACATTCTCTATTAAATAGCTGGAATTCTTTTGAAGAAGCAGGGTTAGCTTCTCAACGGAGGGAAAGGGGCTACTCAGTTTCCTCTCAGAAACAGGATTCTGATGAGCAGTTGTGTTTGGGGTCATGGGTGAATGCTCTTCACAGAATAATAATAGCAAGATATCTGCTACCTCATGAAAAATTAGTTGTACAGCACATGCTGGGTCTGGTTCAGTGAAATTCCAGCCTAGTATAAGTCAGAAAAGAGGAAAGGACAGATCTCAGCAGGATTTTTGTAACTTAGCCAGATTTCATTAAATTAATTGATAGATAGCTTTTAAGTGATCAATTCAGCCAGTTTGTTAAAAGAAATTAATTACCAGCAGAAAGAGTATAATGTCAACATTTCTACAGGCAATTTAGGTGAAATTCTTATAACTGCGCAGTCATGCACAAATTGGTATCCTTGCAAAGAGCCAAACTATGCCATTCAAGGGAGGTGTGTGCCAACACAGGGTCTCCAGCTGGACAGTGGAAAGGTCTTCTGATGCTGCAGTCAATTGCTTTCCAGCAGGAGCACAGAAGGAAAAGTCAGCCTGTTGCTGCTTATGACTCTTGATCAGGATTCACCTGGGGGGCTATGACTACATGTTATGTTGGATTTCAGAGTGAACTTCAAAATTTGTTCCGCACATACATTCTTTTTCCTGGGGAAAAGTATTTTTCAAGTCTTCTTTCTGCTTTAAATCCTTTTCTTCTGAATTTAAGGTATCATCAGGAAAGGAAGGTAGTCATGATAGAGCATAATTTTCTATTCTGTGGTATTTTTCACAGAAGGAATATTTTTTTATAGCATAGTTCTTTGACATATAGCTCCTCCAAGGTGCATGTAGGAAAAGAAAAAAAGGTTTTGTCTTGTAAAACATTGATCAATCTTTCCTCTGTGAAGTAGATGAAGCTATCTGTTTGAATAAGGACTGCTTGTAGTGTCTACTCCTCAACATGTATATTCTCTATCTTCTGTTCACAGTTGGACAGCAGAGTAATGGCTACTTCTTGAATAAAAGGCTTTTAAGGATTGAAATTTATCTCAGCACAGAAAAGACCAGTTAGAACCCCTGAGTTTTCCAAACAAAGAAACCATTTTACTTGCCTCCATTTTCCAGCTTTGAGTATGTATTTTTTCTTAATGTTAACTTGTTCTAGCAAGCAGCGTTTCTTGCCTGAAAGCAAGCCTTGCTCTGTTTCTAAGGTTACCAGAGGAATATTTTTTTAAAAAGAGAAAAAAAAGAAGAAAAAAAAAGTAGCAAACAGCAGACCAGACCAGTAGTCAAAAGTTTCCAGGTCTGTTTTGCAATACAGAACCCAAGGGTTTTTGACAGGGTCTAAATTTGGCAAAATCAGCTTTCCCATCCCTCCCTAACTTTATTTTTCTCTCCTCTAACTATTTTTACTCCAAGTTTCCCTCTGTCTCTGTGGATAGAGAGAAAAGATCTATGGATAAGAGTCTGGGAATAGGATAAGAAAAGTAAAACTTCCTGCAAAATATAATGTTGTAATGCTGAAAGCAAAATGAAGAACATCATAACATTGGAAATTAGTATAATTCAGCATAAATGTATAAGGACTATGTAATCCATTAATTCATGTTAATGAATAGGTTGGGTACGTTGTCTAATTCACAGACAAAACAAGAGCCTGTGGTCTCATCTGCATTTCTTCAGTGTGTGCAATGTTTCGCTGCCATGCATGAATTCATGAGGAAATGGGTAAGGTTCTTATTCCAGTGGAGAAGTAATAAAGCTGATGTCAGCTATTTCAGGTAGCTTCAGCTACAGGTGTTCAGGCTGGCAAGTTTTATAGATCTCATTTGTAGGCATCCACCATCTGATTAAAACCAAGTATTTGAAGCTGAGGAAGGCAGTCACACCACTTTTTTAAAAACTTAGCTGGATAAGTCATGTGTGTAGGCTTCCCCATTTCCTGTGACACCAATGGAAAAGAGCAAGAGGCAGTTCAGTCCACAAGTATTTAAATAGGGTACCTAACTAATGCTTAAACAGCTTTGTTGTCTTCTGTTATCTTAAAAGGAAACTGAGGATCTGAATCTCTTCATTAAGGTGTAAAAGTGAAGTTAGACAGGATCGGTAGTCCCCATTTGCACTAGATTAGTACTTCAGAGATGTGTGTTTTGCTGAGCACTATGGCTTCCTACAGTACTGTAGCATTCAAGCTACTGTGCAGTAATTGTTGGTTTCTTTAAAAAGGTTGTGTTTTTTTAAATAACACCATTATTGGCACTGGCATTTAAAAAATCCACTGAGTCTCATGGGATGATAAAAAAAGATGATGAAAATCAGAGTGGATGGCCACTTGCATAAATATTTCTTTGTCCAGCAGGACTATACTTTGACTTGAATATAAAATATACATAAATATCTGCAAGGCCTTAGGCTCTTCTGTGTGGTTCTAAATGCAAATTAAGATTAAAATCTTTGTGTGCTATCTACTTTATTGAAAGGATACATTCTGTATTCATAACAAAATGAATGGTTTTCAGAATAAAGTTGGAGAAGTACTTTGTCTCTTCTTAACAGTATGCTGATACTATGTGTCCTGCATTATTTCTGCCAATTTTTGGAAACATTAATTAGAAGAAATACATCTATTTAGTGTCTGAATTTGGTTTACTACCTGAAAGATTTTAGACCTCAAAAGAAATGTTATCAACAACTTTTACCTTCATACAAATTTAAAAAGAGTTTCAACTGATGATGCAGATGTATTTAAAAAATTCTGCTGACATTATGACTTCTTTAAAAATCTTAGTTTTTTTCACTGAAAGATATGCAGGAAATCCATCACTACTGAATATCTCTATAGGATTCTTGCTTGACTGGAGTCAAATCTCCAGCTGCTGTGAGATTTAATAACACCCTGGTTATGATATCATGAAATAGCAAAACCTTCTGGACAGCTGGAACAATTTTTACACTAATGCTGTAATTAGATACATAGAATTGTCTTGGTACAGAAAATTACTTAAGTCTCAGACAAAATACAATGTACCACTTACTAGCCAAAGGTCAAAGAACTTGCTTCCAAATTCGCCTGTTCTTTAAAAGAATTGTCTGGGAACGTTGGGTCCTGGATAGTTTGACTGAAGAGCTCATATGGACAAATGAAACTACAGTTTCCTTCTGAAATTATTTTTCTTATCATGGCACATATTTATACCACAGGCCAGTAATTCAATGTGTTTCTCCTAGATGGAAGTCTTTACCTTAGTTTGGATCCATTTCATAACAGACACTTTAAGATACTGTTTTCTTTTTCTGAAAACAAATATGAATATTTCAGAAGAAGGTGCATGCAGAAACATTAGCATGGGACCAGAAAGATTAAAAAAGCATTTACATGTGTGGGATGATCGTCCCATTTGATATCCAAACTCACTCACTCCATAAGCTCTGTGTCAGGTGAGTACAGGATGAGGCCCTTTGTTGTGTGTTGACCCTGGCTGGACACCAGGTGCCCACCAAAGCTGCTCTACCACTCCCCCTCCCCAACTGGACAGGGAAGAGAAAATGTAACGAAAAGCTCATGGGTCGAGATAAGAACAGGGAGAGATCACTCACCAATTACTGTCACCGGCAAAACACTCGACTCGGAGAAATCAGTTTAATGATAGTAGGATAATGACAAATGAAAACAAATCTTAAAAACACCTTTCCCCCACCTCTCCCTTCTTCCCAGGCTTAACTTGACTCCTGATTTCTGTACCTCCTCCGCCCAAGCAGCACAGGGGACAGGGAATGGGGGTTGGGGTCAGTTCCTCACACTCTGTCTCTGCTGCTCCTTCCTCTTCAGGGGGAGGACTCCTCACACTCTGCCCCTGCTCCAGCCTGGGGCCCCTCCCACGGCAGACAGTCCTCCATGAACTTCTCCAACATGAGTCCTTTCCAGAAGTTGCAGTTCTTCATGAACTGCTCCAGCATGGGTCCCTCCCATGGGGTGCAGTCCTTTAGGAGCAGAGTCCTCCAGCATGGATCCCCTGTGGGGTCACCAGCCCTGCCAGCAAACCTGCCCCAGCCTGCGCTCCTCTATCCACAGGGCCATAGGCCCTGCCAGGAACCTGCTCCAGTGCAGGCTTCCCACAGGGTCACAGCCTCCTTCGGGCACCCACCTGTTCTGGCATGGGATATTCCCTGGGCTGCAGGTGGTTATCTGCTCCCCTGTGGGCCTCCCCGGGCTGCAGGGGGACAGCCTGCCCCACCATGGGCTGCACCAGGGGCTGCAGGAGAATCTCTGCTCCAGTGCCTGGAGCACTTCTTCCCCCTCCTTCCTCACTGACCTTTGTGTCTGCAGAGTTGTTTCTTTCACATATTCTCATTCCTCTCTCTGGCTGCAGTTGCACAGTTTTTTTTTCCCCTTCTTAAATATGTTATCCCAGAGGCACTACCACCATCGCTGATGGGCTTAGCCTTGGCCAACAGTGGGTCCATCTTGGAGATGGCTAGCATTGTCTCTGTGGGACATGGGGGAAGCTTCTGGCAGCTTCTCACAGAAGCCACTCCTGTAGCCTCCCAACTACTAAAACCTTGCCAAGCAAATCCAATACACCCTGGAAAATAGGTCATGCTTCTCAAAGACTGCCATTTGGCCAGGTTCATTCATTAGTTATTGAAGTATTGATGGTTCTTCACATACCTTTGATAAAAGTGTACTGATTAAGGCTGATTAAAGGTGCCATTTTGGAATGTGAATTCTTTAAAGACCAAAATGGTGTTACACAGCACTATTATTGGCAAAACTGAATCTGGCACACAGATAAAAGATTGAATCAGAAGTCCCTGAATTATTTGAAAAACTGAAGCTGTAAATCTTGGCAAAATTGTACATTTTTTAGGAATTAAATTTGTAAGTGTTTGATAAAAGAGTAGCATTAAATCTCTTCTAAATTCAGAACAGAGCTGCTTATGATGTTAGCCTGAGTTTTTAACTGCTACAGAAAGGAAGCTATTCACGCTTTTTATGCACTGCAGTATTATTTTTACTTCGTCGATAGCTGCTTGAATTAATGTGAAATGAGTTAAAATGATTTGGCTGGGATTCAGTAATGCATGGGAAATACTTAAGATGCAGTCAAGGAGGCTACAATCAAAATTAATCCAAGTAAAATAAATATCCATCCCCCCTAAGTGGCAGAAAATATAGTAGAATAGTGAAGAAAAATATGAGTGCAGAAGATTAACAGGGGGCCCTTGAACTTGATAGCTAATTTCTTTGTATAAGGTGTTGTACTCAGGCTGTTGAATGACAACTAAGAACTAGCAGCAATTTAAAACTGATCTTTGTTTCTCTCTCTCTAGAGAAAAAACAACTCCCACCCACCCCAAATTAAGAATCAGTTTTCCGGAGGATGGGGAATAGGGAGGGGGAAGTGAAATTAGTTGATTTCACTGAAGATAAAGAATGACACCAAGAGAGGTGATTAATTAAGTTTAGAAGGCAGTTAGGTACATTTCTGAAGGATTGCACTAGGGAACAAAGTGAAATGACAATGTTAAGTATATAAACCACAAAAACTTGTGACAGATATCCTTTCTTCTACGTTGCACATAGTCTTCTGAACTTGTGACATTGTTCCTAACATGATGTGCAACATCTGGGGTTTGAGGAGATTCACCAAGTCTTCATCAATTCTTCATCAACTTCTTAAATCCACTCTATCTCCCACACTGTATCCCATCACTGACATCCTGACAGATTCCTGAGTAAACCCTGCCTTATTTGTGCTTCCAGTGCTAGAGAAGACGTTTCTGAGAGACTGACTGACTGGGAAGAGATGATGCTCCTGGACATTAAAGAGAGAGTTTGTATATGGATATGAAGCTGGACATCCTGTGTGGAAAACTCTGTGCCATAAATCCCAAGTATCATGGTTTGATATCTGACAGCTGTATAATATCCCAGCAGCTTTTTCCTCTCCCAACCTACCAGCTGTCCAACTAAAAATGGAAATGATTTATGTTCCCCAAAGACTAACTGATTGACAGGCAATGCAGGAAGGAGTAGGGCCCCACTGTGACTGTGGTATCTCTAAAGCCATAAGAAGGAAAGTGGTAAGATCACAGGGATATGTACTCTGTTGGGATCAGAGAGATTTCTCTTACCCAAAAGGTTGAGCTATGCATGCCCAGGCATGGAAGAGAGCTGGGCTGTGATTTTTACTAAAATTAAAGAAGAAATGCACTACCCCAAAGGGTAGATATTTTTTTGATTTGTAACCCAGAGATACATGGTATAGTGGATGATATATGTTCACCATATAGCAAACAATCAGATATCACTTTGACACAGTGTATGTGCATATTAGTTTCAGGAGGGTAAAAATATAAACTCGCTGGAGCCTCTGATTTCCCTAGGTAATAAAGTTATTCAGAGAATATTAGTTGACAGCTACACCCACTTGCAGTCATCAATTCTGCAAGGGCTGATACGGAAGTTTAAAATGCCAGTATTCATCTCTTTCTCTCCCCTAAGTCTTCATTATAATGTATCTCACTATTTTTTAGAAACTTTCAGTCTACTTTTTGGCAGATGTGACAGGCAGCTGTAATATTGATACCATCAGTGCTGTTCATCGTACTTCTTCTTCTCACAATGATTCTTAGCACATATTAATTAACAGAAATAGGAAAGGTGCAATCAATTTATTTAATGCAGTTAATTAAAAAGAACTTGCAAGCTGCTATCAGATAAAATTTGGCTTGTGCAATTGCAATTCTACGAATTTTAATGAAAATCTTTTCTTTTTTTTTAACATAAATGTGCTTCCCAAAGTTTTCTTTCATTAACCAAAATATTTTAGGACACATAGGAGGGAAGCTTGAAAAAATCTTATACAGCTTAGCAAAACATAAAGACACCCTGTTAATGTAGGGCTTATATTTTTCAAAGTTCAGTGTTAGGCAGAAGGAGGAGCAAGGAGGGAGGAAAGGCTTTGAATGCTTGTAAGAACTGCGTTGTCTTTTCCTTGCATTTGCTTACCTATTAGTAATTATTAGTAACATTTTAAAACACAATTTATAAGATATACTTATGAAATGTTACTTACCATATACACACATATGCCACAAGTTAATTAAATCACATGCATAATTTTAAATAATTGAGCGAAGTACAGCTGGAGAGTTCAGTGGGACTAGTAATGAAATCCTTAGCAGAGTATTTAATTACCTCCTTGTGCAGTCCAACAGAAGAAATTTGGCCTTACAAAGTGATCTATAGGTCAGGAGATTCAGCCAGCATTAGATCAAAGACAGTGGCAGGCAGATCAAGAAATACAGCTAAAACATGGAGGTAGTTTATTAAAATGAATGCTTTAGCTAATCTTGTATGGTAAGGCTAGAAGAGGGAGAAGGACATTTCTTAATGAAATCAAAGACCATTTGAGGGCTTTGCAGTTCACCTGCAAACAAACTGAGGTTGGAAGCATATACTTCGATCCACCTAAAAGGAAAAGCACTTTGGACTGTGGGTTTGTCAGAAAAGCTGTTTGAGATTTCCACTCATTTCTCTCTCAGGAAAAATATTTTGAAAAAAGATAGGTCCTGTTACAAAGACTCTTGTTTTGAAATTTAAGGGGTTTTAATCAATTGAATGGTCAGAACTGAAGTGACACATTTCAAAATTGGGAAAAAAAAATCTTCACTGATTAAGCTAAGAGGAGAAGACATGAGCAGTAGCAAATATTTTCTTAAATTCTTTATTTGATCTGGATGGGGATTGCCTCAAATTTAAGGAAATTGAGTGGTTGCTGCTTTCTGCAGGCACAGCAGCTTCCAAGATTCATACCCATTTGCAGAGCACTGTATTAATGCATCCTGTTGGATCACAGACCTTTGTCTTCACAGCTGTGGGAACTTTTCTGTACTGTGAGAGTTAGCCCATAAACTTCTCAATGTCAATGAAGGAGCAATGACTTGGCGGAAGACATGACTTCATGTATTACTTGTTATCCAATGGAGATTCTGCATAATGTAACAAACTGGAGGACAACATATTTTTCATCAAGGAAATACATTCGGTAACATGCCTTATACTCTACCCATTCCCTCCTTTCTACCGTGATCTTTGTTTTGTTTATTCCAAGCTTCAACCCCTTAATGTTCAACTCCAGTAGAGTGAGAGTGGGTAACAGGGCTGAAGGATGATTCTCACAGAAAAGTTATCATCACAGAAATGTTATAAATTTTTGCATTTCCCTCACAGAAAAGTTATGGATAATCATCACAGAAATGTTATAAATTTTTGCATTTCCCTGTTATAAGCAGGAAAAACCAAGGAAATTAATTTTCTTTCTCTCCTATGTAATTCAGCAGATTCCTGTAAGTTAAAAATTCTGTAATTGAAATTACACTGGTATTGTCCAGAGGGGAAGAGAACAGAGGCACTTATGTATTGTTTTTATCTCTGCTAGCATCTCTACCTGCCGATAACTCAATATTTTCAAACCATGCAATAGATTTGAAATAATTATAACTAGAATTTCCGTATACTTGTATATCTTGTAAATACATTTTTAATGTTAAAATCACAAGGGAAAATCAATAACTGCTTGCTGACACAACACAGAATTATTCTTCATTCCATGCCAATTCCTTGTACCCAGTTTGTACAGTGTCAGGATAGTGGTTCTGGAAGGATTTCAGAAACTATTGACAGAAGACAGAAAATGTATTTAAGTCCCCATAAAAATGTAATGTCTATGATAAATTTGTAAGAGAAATCTGGAAATAAATTAGTACAGTTATTATGGCAGAAGTAGAACAAAGTCATGGACATAGAGGAGAAGAGTTTGAACTTTTGCTGTGAAAATCATGAGAAATTAATTCAGATGAAGACGTACCCAAAGTATTTCAGAAGTGAAGAAATGCTGTTTTTCAATGGAGTAATTCTGAAAAGTGAAAGACAAGCAAAAAGAAGACAGAGATGGTGAATTGTGAATTCACAATTGGGAGGAGAGGGAAAATAAGATTAAATGATAGCAGCTTTGTTTCCTTCTCTAATTTTTTTAGATGTGAAATTACTACTGAAATTGATCGTTAAAATAGATCAAAATTTTTACTGGCTGCTTATTTCTACTTCTATGAAATGGAAGTTTCTAAATATACCAGTGTCACCAGTTTCTTTGGAACTTCTTGCTATAACTAAAAGTGTGTAAGCTGGTTTGTGTGGGATGAACGTGTTTGTATGCATGTGCATGGATACTACATTGCCATACTGTGTGCATGATTTTAACTGTACTGCAATTAGCAGAGCCAAACTGGTTTATAACAGCTGAGAACATGGTCCATATATACATTGTACAACTAAGATGTCTGTAATAGCATAGTCTGCTTTAGGCATGTTTTAGCTTAGTAAACAAAGCTATGAAAGTGAATGCAAGAGTGTATCACCATCGCAGGCTTGGAACTACTGAAGGACTGTTATATTCCTTGCATCATAAATATTTCCTATATACTAAGCTAATCCCTTTGGACTGATGCAGTATGGCAAAAATAAAGGACCTTTTTGCATTTAGTCTAAAAACCTTAAATACCATGAAAAAATGCAGTATTAATGTTGAATTTTCTGGTTTTAGAGTCAACAAGAGAATTCTGTAATTCAAGTCATACATTTGTTTCTTAGAATTTATCCTGCTACTTTATTGCCTTTGGAAGCAATTTGGAAGTGTTGGGTGCATAATAGTCAATAAGTCATACAAGGAAAGAAGAAAAGCGTCTTTGTTCTTTAACAAAAATGGTTGACCTGTAAAATGATGGCATTTTTTAAAGTAAAAAAAAAAAGAAAACACCAGAAAAATAATTACAGATTCAGGATCTGATAGTGTCAAACTGCAATGAGGTTAAAGAAGTGAAAAATTATCCAAATAAAACTGCCATAAACTGTTGATTTCAGAAACAGACCAGAGCCATATTCACAACAGACGTCTTCACATTTAACTCTTATCTTTGCATTACGTTATGTCACTGATGAAATACAGCAGCCCATGCAACAGTCATCAGGAAAGCAACATTTTAATTGCAAATAAATGCAAGCATGTTAAATCTAATCTCCAAAGAGCAAATATTTACCAAAAGTTTATGATCACAGATAGACTTGTAGAATAAACAAAGTGTACACTATCTGCTTGTCTACATATGTATTTGACTTTTTTTATTGAAGAAGCATTAGACTACTGAATGCAAGCACAGGACTGGCTCAATGCAAACCTTCATTGCTCTCCAATACTGCAATGCTAAGGACCACACACACAAAAATGTATTCTTGTAAGAGAGAAACATTTCTAAAAGAGCCTTCAGGATTTGAAGACTTTATGGGTCTTTGTAACATTTTAAATAAACCTTGTACATATTTTGAGCTTTATTTCATTAGATGTGATCTGTGGTTTGTTGTGTCTATGTAGATGGTTATATTCATTTCATACTACTAAAAGAATTATATGGTTCTTTTGGTCATTCAAATCAGAAACAAAAATCTTATGAAAATTATCTGCTTTTCAAGTTTGTTGAAAATTATATGACAAAATTATTAGTATTTTGAAGATAGACATCAGTACTAACTATCATGTATCATACTGCAGATGTTATACAATACCTAATTTCAGAAAAGATGGACTATAAAAACAGGCACAGAAAGGATTAAGTGGTATATTTTAAAAAGCTGGGCTTAACTATCTTGAACAATTGTAAAAGCAAGACAAATTAGAATGACAGGAATTTGTCTTTTTGCATTTAAAATATTTGGAATAGAAGAAGCTCTTGAGACAGCTGAAACTACATTTTTTCCTAATAATCATCACATAGGATAATCAAAAGTTTTGGAAAAGGAAACCAGTTTTATAAACCCTACTGATTTGCAGGATAATATTGACAATGTGCCATTAGAGGAATCAGCCTGAGAATTTAAGAACATAATGGTAACTGCTGTGATGTAGTTCAGTGCTTTATCTGAATAATATAGCTGAATACTGCTTCAAGGATTGAAAATGACAATTAAAAACTTAGTTATCTCTGAAAAAAAACCCTAAATTCTTATCAAGCTGCTAGAATTAAGGCTATCACCAGATTGAAATCTTTCTAATCCATTTGACATTTGAGGGATAGATGACTCAGGTTCCTATTATTGTGTTGTTGGGGAAATAACGTAAAATGCTAAGTTGAATGAAAAACAGATATTTGGTAATTGATGTAAGCAAAACACTCTGTTCTGAAACTTGGAAACAAAGTTGCATGGCCTCACTGACCTCAGCAAGATACTCAGAATAACATTATTTATGTGGTTTTTTTTCTCTGATCCCTGTACCTAAATTCCAATTATAGCTGAGAATAAGTAAGTTTGAGAAGGAAACTGGTATAATTTAATTTTCGTTATTGCATCAGCACATCTATCATTACTAATTTTGTTCCCCATTGAACTGAGATTTTACTTAATGTTAAAAAAAGCTAAAATTCAGGTAGAGTGAGTAAAGAACAACAACTCTAACACCTTTTAACATTCATCCACTCTCAGTATAAAAGGGTTGGATATTAATTTACATGCTGAGAAAACATAAGTTTTAAAACTAAAACTCTTCCAAAGTAATAGCATCCCAGGGTGACTTTCACTCTCCCTTGGATAGGTTGTACAATGACTATGCTGAATTCTACTCCTCTCACTCAAAAGAGCACAAGACCTTTTAATTCCAGCCTTTATTGGTAATGCCAGATCCACTCCTTGGAACAGATAGGTGAGACAAAAGACTGTCCCAAGATCTACTCCTCCATCATAACAGTGGCAGTGCTCCCTCTGGCATGATGCAGCTCCAGCCACCTCTCAAATACAGGCTTCAGTACAGGAGCTGGTGCTATTTTGCACAATTAAGCCCATAATCATTGTGTAATCCACTGACTGGCAGCGTTCAGAGACTTTGTTAGAGCACAGGAGAGATCTGTAGTACTGTAGAGCAGTACCAAATGCCCAATCTACAAGGCCATTTCCATTTTGTAAACAAATTGATGTTTGAGATCCATGTCTTTCAACCATGGGCAGTCATACTTCAAAAGCCACATTGTCACTCACACTGTCTCCAATATTTTACACTCATCTTTCTAAAAGAGTCAAAACCACCTGCCAGTTTCTTCATGTGCTGCCTCACCAGATTACCTGTTCCTAGTGATGAAAAAGTTGGTAATAACAGCTTAAGTTTGTTAGGAGACAGAGGGAAGACAAATACCGTGCTAGTAATGCTGCTTCTGTGGATAATGTGTCTCCTAGATCCTATCATGCAAGACTCCAGGTTGTGCTCATAACCCAGAAAGCGGTTTTAGGATAAAGAAATCAAACCCGAACATGTCAGGATCTCAGGACCTATGGTTTTGCTGTGGGGCAATATTTTCATGATGATGTTCTCACAGTCAGTCAACAAATTGTGTTATTACACAACACATAGTTCTCATAATTGAGGAAATTTTTTTTTGTTACACAATCTGTTGACTACCCTGACTCAATGCCTGTGAGGGAGAGAGTTGATGTTTCATGGTGGGTCCTTCCACAATGGATTTCTGTGAGCAACAATAAAAGTAACAATGAGATTTGTGCTTCTGTCTGAATTAGTGCAAGCTACAAATATAACCTAAAAATCCTGTCTGGTCTTCATTTACCTTTTCCTAGATAAGATTCCTATTCCCTCTCTTTCAAATTGCTGCTGCACCAGGAAAATGCCACACATTGTCTGTGCAACCAGCCCGTCTTGTTGGTCAGCTGGCAAGAACAAAGAAAGCTAAATACACGTTGGTGACCTTAGGAGTTTTCAGCAAGCTTCATTACTGCTAGACTATTCTCCTGCGCTGTTAGTCACTTCAGACACTTCAGGTCAAGGCAGTGAATCAGCATAGCTGGCTCCGAGCTGGAGCATCCTGCCGGCCAGCTGCTGTCGTGTGATTAACCAAAGGCACTGCCAGCACAGAGGCACCAGGCAGTCTACTGGTTTTGCAGACTAAGGGTGGCAGTGGTTGTAGCACTGAATCAGTCATCCTTCTCTGTCAAGTGGTGTCACTTAAACCACACAAACTCCCAGATGATGAAAACCAGACTGCGCTATTTGAAGGCATGTGGTGTTTGTTACTACTCTTTATCTCCACCTGCTGGAGTTTATTCCAAACATTCCCAATTCCAACCTCTTTCTCAGAAGGTTGAAGTACAAAAGCTATAGACATGACGTGCAAATACTAGCTATGGTTATAGCAACGCTTTAACTAGACATGCATAGAAAATTGTTGATATGGGCAAAAATAATTTCAAAATGCTAAAACTTTGGAGATTGACTTTTTTTGAACCAATATTTCAGCTTTTCCTTTGGAATGAGTTTTAATTTCTATGTTTATATTTTCCTGTTACAAAGTAACAGAAAATTATTAACATTTATAAAATTAAGAAACCAATTCAAAGCAAAACATACTCAAAAGGCAGGGGGTTTTGTGTTTGAGGCAGGGGTTTTTGTGTTTGAGGGCGATTCCAGTTTCTGCTAGAACAAAACATGATTCAGCACCATTTGCTCATTAAATGACAAAATATAATGCTCATTTATGGATATTTACAATATTTAAAAACAAATATTACACATAATTAAGAATTCTTTTTAACTGGATTAAGAAAAGCTGAAATTTCTGTCTGTATTTAAATAGATCCCAGAGCTTGGATAGCTGGATATACAGGAGTGTCAATAACACTGTTTAAAAAAAGGTAGGAGAAAGATTTTAATTCACTGATGAGGTTTCTTATGTATGGAACTTTGCGTGAAGAAAAAGTAAACTGAAAGAATAAATTTTTCACATACTCTGTCAGAGAGATATCTGTGGTTTATTTATCTCTTGTAGAAAAGTGATTTCCATTGAATAGGCTCAGTGCTTTTGAATTTTCCATCTCCTCTGCTCATATATTTTTTAGGACACTGTTTTATCATTACAGTAGAAGGTAGCTGTTACGAGACATTATGGTCATAAAAGGAGAAGTGATTTTAGTATTGATGGCTGGGATGAACAGTAAGCTTTAATCCAAGATTCATATGTACAGTTAGTTCACTGGTGTGCAATTAATACCAGCAGGTTCAATCTTGCTTGCTGGCTGGGAAAGCCTAATTTTTCTACTTTATGGACCCAGACACTGTTATGTAAAATCACTGCAGGCAATATAATGTTGTCCATATTGTGTTTTCAGCTCAACTGGATGCAAGTGGCAAGTATGAGAAGTGCTCTGACTACACATTGAAGGGCTGTCATGTCTTGGCGCTTCCTGTTGATTCTGCCAGATGTTAGGGTATTTAGGGGGAGTGCAGATGGAATCATGATTAGGGAGGTAGATATCTTCAGAGCTGAAAATATGATGGCAGGACTAAATGTATGGATTTCCAAAGTCTAGAAATATTGCAGAACAAGTATCCTGAATAACCTCTTTTAGTCATGTAAATACTATTGATTACATATGTTCTAAGTCCCATAGGAAGTGATCTGAGCTTACGTCCAAGACTCTTATAGAGCAATCACATTGGTTTGGGCTTTTTTTTTTTTAGCTTGCTTGATAGGAAAGACGTTGGTGTACATGCTGAAATGAAAGAAGTTTGCCTAGCATCAGTGCTATATATTTGCTAAGGAGACACAGAAAGCTGAGAATATGGAATCTGAATAAGAGATCAGCATTAATGGAGAGATCATGAAATAGATTTTTAAGCAAGAAAGAAGGCAAATTTTGTGATTTTTTTCATCTTGTCAAAAAACCAAGAAAAACTTTCATAATTGGAGAGAGTAGAGATTAGCAGGAAGTGGAAGATACTTTTTTTCAAGAGTTGCAATATGGATTGACTTAAGAGACTAGGGTTCAGGAGAGCTTATCAAAATTTATTGTCTCTGGATCTGAATCTGTAGTGAATTAAACTCTTTGGAGAACATGTTCGGCTAACACAGAATAAATTATATCAATCAATCAAGTTTCTGTGATCAGGAAATGCATTATACTATAGCATTCATGTATGAAATATGTATTTTTCATAGCACATCATTCATACACTACAGAACATTTCATTTTGTTATGATGAATCATTTACAAAAGAGAATCTGGAATGTGATGCTACAGAAATTCTATTAGCTTAAACGTATTCACATCTGTACAATGACTTGAGGTCTCCAGATAGAAATGTTCAAATAAGTGCAAAATTTTCCATTGAAACCACTTCATCTATGTAAAATACAATCCCAATTATACAAAAAATAGATGAAGAAGATAGTTTTCAATCTATAGATATTTATAATTTCTAATAAAACCTGATGCTATAAGCTTCTTGGGGGGGGGGGGGCATTATAAGGTACATAAATTGTTTACAAGACTATAACAACCACTGTAGGAGTTCTAGGAATGCTATTAGTTTAAACATATGGCCTTTGTAGTTTAGACCCTCCTTTTCTACAAAGTCAGACCTTCAATGTGTTAATTTTGCCCATAACTGAAAATACGACTAACCAAATAAACTCTTAGTTAAATAAAAATCAGAGGATGGATTGAGTTTCCTGAAATTAGGCATCTAAATTTATTTAAGTTTTGTGGTGTCTCATGCCTGGCCTCCATTTGACATTCTAGATACGTTATTGCATCCCTGATGTCTTGTGTTCTGCCTATAAGATCAGATCTTACAGATGATTTAGAGACTCTAAACTGTTTAGGCACTAGGTGCTCATGTTTAGGCAGCTGAAGTCTCTGCTGGGTGCATTGCTAGGCAATCTTTTAGGGATTACTTGTAATCTAAACTCCTTATACAGTCCACAGAGGTCAGTCATTCAGTTCAGTTGCCTAGAAATAGTCACCTACTGTCAGCATGAAATGCTTTAGGATATCTCACCTGGCTTCCTCCATGGATATCTTGGATTCTCCAGAGCATCTCAAATTTCACTAGAAATCTATGTTTCAGTAACCCTACCCAGCCCTTCGTCAATTCAGATGATAAAACCTGGAGAGCCACCCAGCTGATCGGATGTTGGTGTCCACATTGGGTTCTGAATAGCTCTCCAGAGACCTCTGTGTAGGCACTTACATTCATCTGTCTTCAGCTGTGAGCAGTCTCACCTCCTCTATTTCTTTTAGAGGTAATGGGAGATCAAGAGACAGTTGACCCACATGGCAGGTGATCCACATGGCAGATCATCTGCAGGAGATTTCAATGACTTCATCTTCATTGGCTAAAATTAAGTGAAATTAATCACACTCTAAGGAATTACATTAGATGAATTCCTGTTGTTATTTCCTTTCTATCAAGCAATCAAAAAAGGTAGAAAGGCAGGAAAGAGAAGGTGTATGGAGGAGAGAGGGAGAGAGAAAGAGAGAGTAAGAAGGAAAGAAGAAAGGACGGGAGAAAGGAAGGAAGGAAGCAAGCAAGGAAGGAAAGAAAGGAAGAATGAAAGAAAGAAAAAAGAAAGAAAGAGGAAGAAAGGAAAAAAGAAAGAACCGGCTTCTGATTGTGCTAAATATCTACACAGACGAACACTCACACATGTGTTGGTATCAACATGCATGTGTGTGTGTGTGTGTGTATGTGTGTTTATGTGACTGTTTGAAATCATTATAAATACAGGAAAGCATCTACTGTTTAGAAACAGAAATAAACACTGTCAGGTCATTCAGGATGTGTGAAAGCATTGACCCTGTATTAGTGTCCTGGAGCTATTTACTTTGTCTCAACTCAGCTCTTTGTTGAACAAATGTCTCCTGCTTCCACAAGTAGCTAAAGACCACTTAACTAGCTGAGATGTACAACTTTTGTGTATTTATCTGTAATGTGCATATGAGAAGCATTCCAGTGACAAAAATAAGTTTGTCACTTGCTACTCATAGTATAGTGCTCATTAATGTTTAGTGTTAGTATTTTCATGTTTCATTATAAATTATATGTATTGGTGTTGGTATTGAAAAGAAAAGCAAATTTGTTTGGGTAACTGTGCAGATCTACAACTAACGAGAACATCTGGGATGTCTTGAACATGGTAGATACCGATTAGAACTAAGGTTTGTATTACTGGAGTGGAAATGAGAGTAACTTGAATGAAAAGTAATCCAGAAAAAGCAGATGCAGAAAGACATACAGATGTAACCTATCCTTCAAATATGTGCATATGCAGGTTTATGAGAGGAAGGCTCTGTTGTCCCACCTGTCTACAGGTAGCATTGACACACTTCCTACTGCGCTGTAATCCAGACCATGTAACCTTACAAGGGAATAGAACTGAGTTATGATATTTTGGGTCAATATGTGAGAAATGGAAATTGCCTGTAGTTTATCAACCTTTCTTTCCTTCCATTATCAATTATAGGCAGTTATTCCTTTCAGTTATTAGGTCATTACTGTCTTTTCTTCCTCGCTTTACTACATTGCAATCTTGTTGTGGATATCAAAGGAGACAGGAACATGAGGAAGATAGTAACAAGGAAGCAGCAAGTGGAGGTGGTATCACTTGTCGGAGCACAGTTATAATTGGGCAAAAAAGAAAGAAACCTACAAAACATCTGTGAGAGATGATGATAACTAAAATTTATCTCTCTACTGATAATCATGGGCTCTATAGAGAGACATTAGTTTTATGGCACAGAGTAAAATTTCTATCCCTCTCCCTCTCAACCCCTCCACGTTCCACAGGATACTTTTCTTTCTCTTTTCCCTGGGCTGAAAGTACCTTACCATCTCTCTGCCTCTCTTTCCTCTTCCTCTAATTACATCTCCTTTACTCCACAGTCACCAACTATTTTTTTTCAAAGATGGTCTAATTGATACATATCTAGCTAAACTCTGAGCCATTGGGCTCTACTAGTATTTAGTTTTTAAAGTTCTTTCAGACCTAAAAAAGGGTCTGTGTGCCTGAAAGCATGTCTAATTTCTCCAACCACACCAGGTGGTAGAATAAAAGGTACTGTGCCTGCCTACAGACCTTGTCTGGCTTTGTTATAGGCCTCCTATGGAGCACTGGTGTGAGTCCAGAATTCCCTCTACTTGAACCTGAAGTGCTGGGGAGCAATTTTTTGACAAAGCGTTATGACTCATTAGTGACTCAGAAACTGAGCTGGCTCAGGCGTCCCCCAGGGGATTTATATCAAGGCATTCAATACCATTGATTCACCTAGTGCTAAAAGTAAGAAGTTCCTCAAGGTATCTGACAACTCCAAGAGCGGCTTCTTAAATTGTCATCCCATATGACTCTGTTATGGCTCTCTTCTTGTTTGATGTTGTTGGTGTCCCCTTAAATGCCAACCTCTTCCTATTCTCAGAGTTGTTTTTGAGATATGGAAACTGCAGAGTATAACCAATAGCAGCAGTAAAATCTAAGGCTATGAAATTGCTGTCAGAAGTAAACATGTTACAGTTCTTTGGAACCTAATGCAGAATCTTTTAAGAAACAGACTGGAAAATGATAATGAATTTATAATAATAATAAAAAAAAGCAAAATAAGAGATGGCACAGCCTTCTAGGTCTTCTTTCCATAACATTAAGGAACAAAATAGTGATCAAAACCTAATTATTTTTGGTTTTGTTTTAGAAGCCATCTGAATATCATAAGTTACTTAGGAAAGTGCTTATTTAGCAGGGCAGAACAACAAGGGGCATAGTTTTACTTTGCCTTAGTAATGACCCCTTCTAGCTAGTTAGTAAAGAAGAAAAAAAAAAAAAAGTATATGTGCCCTAAATAAGTAGAACAATACTCACCCATTTCTGCTTAGAGGAACAATTATTAGTCTAGAGGCCTAAACTGAAGGGTTTGAGTTTCCACTGCCTTTAGACAACAACTACTGCAGACCATCTGCACTCCGGGGCCTCTTGTGAATCCTCTCAATGCTCATAAACTGACTGTGGTTTGTCTGTAGGACTGAATTGTAAATCTAACGTGAGTGTGTTCCTGAAAAAGGCAGGAACAGAAATACTGCTAAATAAGCTACATAGGACCTGCCAAAACAAAAGAAACAAGATCACTATTTCACAATGTAATTCCTCTTATAAATTCCACCTCTGCTATATACAGACTGACTTTCTGGAAAGACTTTTGCAAAGATGGCAATACAGATAGTTTAAAAGGTTTTTAAAATACAAGTGCTTGTTTTGTTTTGACAACAGTAAGTGGAGTTGGAGCTAGATTTTAAAATCATAGAAGGTTGTCAATTTATCTGTACAGATATGTATATTTTATGCTTCTGTCCATACAAATGAGAAGATATTAATAAATTACAGAAGACTTCATAGGGCTCAATTTACATTGGATAGCATTGAATGAGGATGAATCCTATGAAAGTACAGCTGTATGGTTCCTACTGCTACTTTATCAACATATAGGCACTCAAGGTTTCCATCAGAGCCCAAGATCAAATTGAGATCTAGTTGAGACTAAAGCTATAGCAGAATAAGGTCAAATTATGAGTTAACAAAATCACAGTCAAAACTGGCACTGATTTCAACACAAGTATCATATGTCTGATTTATTGTCTTCTTTTTTATTGCTGTTGCTTTTTAACTTATTTTTAATTTAGAAAATGGTAGTAAAAAAGATTAGCATTTTTTCATGCAGTAAAAAAAGGTACAAAAACTTAATCTCACTCAAGCTGCTCCAAGATTAACCTTATTGTGTTGGTTTTATGCCTTTTTGTTAGCATCCTGTGTTATCATCCTAAGGAGTTTGGTTCACTTTAGGAGACTACCTGTGTTTCTCTTCACTGTATCATTGCCCTAATTCTCCTTGACAAAGTTACATTTATGACTTGATGTCCCAGGCGCTCAACACACCATGGAAAGCAAACATTTTAATTCCTTGCCACCTCTGAAAATCAGTCCATAAATTTAATTTTGGCAAAGAAAGACAATTACGAATAAGTAAGTTCAACAAAAGGAAAAAAAAATCTATAAATTAACAAAGATTCAGACCATCTTCTTTGAAGATTGACATGTCTAAAAATACGGTGCTCCTCCATCCATGTATGTCTGTATTAATGAACTAAATGAAGCCAGGGCAAGGAATTGAGCACTTCCATGCTCTGTAGTGTTTAATTATTTGTATTTCTTTGGCATGGTTTTAACTAGAATTATTAGGACTATCCCAGACAATGCCTGGGTAGTGATAAGGGGACAGCATTCCCCAAGGACAAACCAATGAAATCATCCTGTCCTGGGCTGTGTCACAGGTGGTGACACATTTTCTTTGCCAACACACCTATTGACTGAGAGGGGAGAGAGCTCTTCTGGCTGAGAGCACCTAATCGAGTGGCAGTCACTCACTGATGGCAGCAGCCTTCACTGTCTTTTAAATAGCAGCCTGGTAGGAGGGGATTTATCCAGGTGATGTTTTAGGGCCTTTGCAGTCAAAGAGGGTTTCAGTGTAGATTTCCTGCCTTCCAGAAGACTGCCCAAGCCATGAAGGAAACATGTTGTTGAATTTTTTTTCTGTTGAATCCATACTTTTAGGCAGTCAAGATTAGGAATTCAAGGGTTACAGGAGAGCAAGTAAAAGTAAGACTCCTGCATATTCCCTGGAGAAAGTCAAAACTGTGCTCTTGGGATTATTTTAGATGATGGTGGTTTTTCTGTACTAACTCTCTAATGGAAAATTAATATGTAAAAAAAACTCATAGAGAGGGATTTAGAAATCTGTAGCTCTCCACTCAAAACCATTTCTTGCTAGATGGCCTACTTGGTTCTTGCCCCATTATTCCTGAATAGATTGCACACTGTCTCTTTTCCACCTCTTGTAATTTCCTTATAGCCTTGAAGTGAAGCCTGTAGAGGTTTGTTTTAACACAGAATGCAGAAGACAAAATGAAATAAATGAAAAATGTATGCAGTTGTATTTTGCTGCAAAACCACGTATGACTGAAGATTAGAATTCTTGCTAAGTTAGCAGCTGGTTTACATGCTGTGTGTGGTATCATTTTGCTTTCTGTGTACCTTGTGTGCTAGGTTGCAGTGTTGTCTCTATGTAACACAGGTTACTTTTGTTATGGAGAGATAAGACAAAAATGGATTACTATAATATTGTGTTAAAAATATGCTGAAGTTCTGCATAGTGAGAACTCTTAGGAGGATGGGGAAGAAAAAAAAATCACACACTTTCATAGACTTGCGTAATGAGGTCTGCAGCTTTTGGCTCGGGGTTTATTTTTCAAACAAATCTGCAATAGTAATTTCCGTTCTGAATGCTCTCCCAAAGCAATGTAATTACTGGCAGCATTTCAATATGCGTTGAAAACTGAAGTTGAATTAATATTTTATTAATTTTCGATACTTAAAACCAGAATCTGGAAGATTATTTGACTGTAGTAGCTGTAGAAAATATTACACATGTCTGAGTTTTTGAAGTCATATGATACATACTCAGACATTATAGTGACCTGTAGTTTTGGAATGTAGAAATGAACTGTATAATTATTTTACAAGTGGTAAATGGTGGGAAAGTATACTAAAATGGTGCAAAAAAAAAAAAGATAATCTGTCATACGGATAGGCAACCGGATAGGGGAGAACAATTATTCCTCCAAATCTCATTCATGCACAGAAGGGTTCTGTATTCAAAAGAGTTCAGACTATATTGTGTCAACCAAGCCACTGTGTAAATGAATTGCCATACCATGCCATAATCTGCTGGAACTGTGCTTAACTTCCTTCTATGAAATGGAGAGCCTTCTTTTTCCAATTTCTACTTCATTTCAGATTTTGATATATGTATAGCATCTGTAAATTTAATCAGCATAGTTCACAATGTATTACCTTCCTGTTACTAATATAGTGAGGCTTTTTTTCTATTTTGTTAGCTCAGGATTTTGATGTTCAAATCAATGCTTATCATTCAAACTGTAAATATATTAACTAACTTACAGCTGCAGCAAATAATAAAGAGTAAGAAACTGAAGAAGTTAAACTGGTAGAATTGTTACTGTGCATTATTTGTATTACTGTAATACATGGATGTTACACAGTTCTAAATTTTAATCCAGCAACAATTTCTCTTTTTAGGTGTACAGGCTAAGTGGATTTTCACATTTTTGACTGAGAATTAAAGCTTCTCCCATTATGATATCTAATGGATGTGAAGTTGTGACGAAAACCAAAAAATAAACAAAGTTACAATGTGACTTTGGAAAAGTAATGAAATGGCTATCTAATCACTAAAGCTTTTTCTATAAATCAGGAATGAAGTGTTAAATTAAAAAAAAAAATCAATGTATCTTCAGTATAGAAAGTTTTTTATTTCAAGGTAGTGTCAGTTTTCTGCAAATTTCAAATTTGTTTGTCCATTCCTCCTCCTCCTAGTAAACTTGTGCTTCT
Organism: Egretta garzetta; assembly: GCF_000687185.1. Taxonomy (NCBI): domain Eukaryota; kingdom Metazoa; phylum Chordata; class Aves; order Pelecaniformes; family Ardeidae; genus Egretta; species Egretta garzetta. The sequence goes on from NW_009260080.1 coordinate 868,352, forward strand.
CAGATTCTACCTGTAAATAACAAACTACAAACTACTCTTGTGGTCATATGCAACACATGGCAACACACACACACTTAAGGGAGTCTTCACCTTGTCACTGCTGTGTGTGTTAACACTGTGCAAATGCAACAGTGCACTTAAATTACTTTAATCTTGCATAGGTACTCTTGAATTTTCTTACCCATAAGCATTGGGTGCAGAGAGTTATATTTCAGTTTGCTTTCCTGCCATGGGCAAGGGAAGAAAATAATTTAAAATAGTAAAGGTTACACAGTTTGACTTATTCTAGTCCACAGAGAAAGGAAAGTGATGATCTATGTGTGTAGGGCCTCAGCATGGAAGTGTTTCTCCTTATTCCCGTGGTCTTTCTCCTGAATCCCACTGATTTTGATTTCTGAATGCCATTTGACACTCAATATAAGAAAATTCAAACAGTTGCACTTGATTTTAGCACACCTTCCCCAAGCTTAAAATGTAAACATTTGTATAGTGTTATCTTTGATGTCAAATGTCAGGCAAAGTGGTATTATATTATGCACTGGGCTGTGCTTCATGCATATACACATTTCACTAGATAAAACAGTGTCCCCTCTACTATGTAGAAAATTGCAAAAATTCCCTCTCCTAGAAACAAAACCTGAATTTTGCAGTGACAAATCCAGAATGAGGAGAGGCTAGAACATGGCTGGATTACAAGAATTTATTTGTTCAAGAGTTTTTTAAGCCAATTAAATAAAAGATATGTATTCAAATATTTTCATGAATCTGAGAGATTCTTTGAGCAACAATTCTGCCAGTAGATTGAACAGAAATTGTACAGTGGCAATCTGAAGTAAATGCTCTGTCCAGATTCCTCAAGCTGCTGAGCAGTGTGATCTGAAGTGAGAATACTGAGTTCTGCCACCTCATTAGACTAAGTTGCTTCTTACTCCTTCTTTCTTGTTTTAATATATTGAACCTTGTCCAGCATAGTTCACACACTAGGTTAGATAGATTGTGATCCTTAAATATTTTCACAGGACTAGAGGAAGAAAGAGCAGTCAGTTTTGCTGATAAGAAATCACATTTCAGATGCCAGAGAAGATTAGAACATGATGAAGAATACTGGAATGGAAAATTAATTTAGTGGCATTAAGGTAGTTTTGAAGAAAAGGGTAGGGAAAAAGAACATTAATTTCAAAAATAAAGCCTTCCTTTCACAGGTTGCATAAGTTTATGTAGAGCTTTATGCCTTGTCCTACTTTTGGCTTCATATATAAAATACAAATTAACTTTGACTCCTGTGTAGTTTTTAGGGTTAGAGGAATATTTTTCTGCTCCCAGTGTCCATTACTTTCCAATAAAATACTACGAAAATTAAACTCATCACTGTTGCCAGTTTGACAATTTTAACCAGGAAACCTTTCTTGCCTGTGAGCAATAATTTCAGCAAATTGCATTTTTATATACATATTTTTTTTTACTGCCATGTCTTGCATTTCTTCACAGTAGCCTGCTTTCCCTTAAAAATCACGCCTAAAAGTTACAATTGGGAATGAATTGCCAGAAATACAAATCTTGCTTTAAATGCTGTGCTTTGAATAATGTGCAGGGCTGTTGGTGAACTGGTCACCATGATACTTTTTTAGTTATAGAGGGTGTTTGTTGGAGTTTTTTTGGAGTGTCAAGACTTTTTTTCAGAAAGTGAGTAATAGGTTAATTAACTTGAAAAATAATATTCTTTACTATGTTAAGCAAAATACCTATGTTGTTTTTGAAAATTGTGTTATTTTGTTTACATATGCTTGCTTTCTATGTATGGTATGGACACCTGCATGTGAAGGTTCAGAAGCCATTTGTGTGTTTCACATAAAGCACAGATACTGTCATAGGCTTTGGCTCATGGGTTGCCTAGAACTTCAGCAAATGGCAGGGGGGGGGGGGAGTTATTAGTAGCTATTTATGCATTCATTTGCTGAAAGTAAATTACTGTCACCATTGCTATTAATCCAATAACGTATCTATCTTTAGCTAAATCTAAGGTCCTATAGGTTCTCAACATTTATGCCACTTTGTTCTTTTGAAAGAGTATGGTATAAATCCTTCTTTGTGTATTAATCAGCTCTTCCTGGTATTGAAATGCAGCACTTCCTAGCACAAGTAACTTCTTATTGTCATCTGCCAGAAAAAAAAAATAAACCAAACCCACAAACCCTCCCAAATCCTAACAATAGCAACAGAAGCTGGAAAGGTAGCTAAAAATACACATTTATCAGTGTATAAATAATTGGCCTGCACACAGAGACTGTGCTGACAGTGGTGCTGACAAAACTCTACCCCAGACAGTTAACAGTTTGAGATGAATTATCATGTCTGAAGTTTTTTAGAAGTGTCAAAGTTTCTTCGGAGTGTTAATGCACAATACTCTGAACTGATTTTGATCATTCAGTTTTAGTGTAAGACAAATAGTAAATTATCGTGCTTTTTAACTCAAATTGATCAGATGGTTATAAAACTATGTGGATGTAAGATATGCTATAGCGTTTCAGCCCAAAGATTTGTCTAGCTCTGTATTCTGCTTGGATAGTGATTGCCTTAATAAGAATGAGGATAAACCAAATATGTATAATGTCATTCTTCAGCTGTTTTCAAGTCAAGTATTTCCTGACAGTAAGGTGGTTTGTCTACTTATAAGCCTCAAGGAATTTCTTTTCTAGTCCAGTTTCTCTTTAAGTGCACGTAAGCTTTCTGTACATTCAATGGCCCTTGGTAAGGAATCCCAAAAGTCTACCATCCTGTGTAAGAAGAATGACCACCTCTCATTTGCGTAGAGCAAGGATCCCACCAGGTTCATCTGACAGCTTCAGAGTCTTCTGGAGGATCAGACAGTAGATAGCCATGTCTATCAGACTTCATGCCATCCATAATTTTGTAGAGCTCTGTAATTTTTTTTTTTTTTACTGCAACTATTTAATCACTTATTTTACAAAACCTGTTTTATACCTTTTAACATCCTTTTTGTTCTTCTCTGGACCCTTTCTAGTTCTGATACACTTTTTTTGAGATGTTCAAGCTGTGCGCAAACACGTGGCATTTTGTTTTGTTCTCTATGTCTTTTCCAATCATATTTTCTTTTGAGTACTGCATTGATATCCTTATGGGATTATCTAGCATGCAGCCAGGTTTTATTCCTGAACTGAATTATCTGCTTAGAAAAAATCATTTTATGTGTATTAGAAACAATAATTTTATATGCATCACTTCATGTTTATCTGCATCATCACCTGTCACGTAGGTGCCCAGTCTCTGAGTATTTCTCTGGATTTCTTCACTTCTTCATTACTTCTACCCTGAATAACTTGGTGTCATCAGCAAACTGTCATTTTTCAGCTCACCTCCTTTTCCAGATCTTTTAGGAATACTATCATAGCAAGCTGATTGTAGCACTTCCCTCCAAGGGTAGGAAATAACCATTTATTTCCAACCTCTGCTTTCATTGTGGTGGCATATTTTTAGTCATTATCTTGTTTTATTTTTGTCTTTTGTCATCTTTCTGTGGAAGTGTGCCTGCACAGTATATTGTGATGCAGTGAAGAACTATCTAAGTAGTTCTAATTTCCCCCATGGAGATGAAATTAGTTCACGCTGTAAGTTTTACAATGTTAAAAATATTAGCATTAATCTGTATTAAGGTTTTTCTCTTGTCATACAGCCATTCAAACCTGAAGCTTTCTTTGTGCCGGTTTTATCACTGGGAATCTTAAACATGACCACAATAAAAGTGGTAGGATATCCTGACACTAGCTTTTGCTTTTTGTATCTAGTTTATGATTCTTTAATTCCTGTTTCATCTCCCTGCTGTCCACACCTACAGCCTCCCATTCTCTCAGCAGCCCAGAATTCTGGCGCGGATCATCTGTCAGATAGAAACTAGCTCCCGAATGAGATAGTTTGCTTAGCTGGAGTGGTAACAGCAGGGCAAGGATGTCTTGTTTTACAGCCACTTGATCTTACCTGTACATATTTGCAAAACCAGAAGAGTACAGAGGGAAATCAGCCACTGTCTCTGTAAATTATTGTACACGATAAGAATCTCCAGATCATTCTTTGTTCCACAGATTTCTTACACTCCCTTGTCATTAGCCTCACTTTCCCTGTCTCCTTCTCAACCCAGTCACTTTTATTTTCACAACACCCTTCTCCTGTTTACTTTCCCCTCTGCATTTCTATCATTTGAAACTCTTAAACCTTTGTTAAATTAATTTAACACACCTAGCTTCCCCAAAGCCACTTTGCTCACTTCACTTCTATTTTTTCACTTCCATTTGTGTGTGTAGATGTCAGCACCTCTGCAGCACAGTCTGTCTTTGGGCACACTTTTGTGTAGTTAGTTCTGCTCTAAACAAGATGGGTGCTGAAGGACTCCCCCATTACCAGGACTAATATAAGAAATTGTTATGTGTGACCAAGTTGGCTGACATATTGGTTGTCTGGGGAGACTTAGAAAGGAAAAAGCCAATTTAATGTTATATTAAAGAGAAAATTAATTTTAAGATTCCAGAATGGATTAAAAGTAAAGACTGGAAAATTAATTTACTTGGATTAGAAGTAGTTGTTGGGAAAAAGAGGTATTTCTGAGAGGAAGCCTTTGTTTACTTTTGACTAATGAGGTTCAAACTTCATTAAAACTTCACTATGGTTAGTATTTAAACAGTGATTAGAAATTCCTGGTTAAAGAAAAACATACAAGGCCAGAAAATATCAAGTAATATCTGGAAAGGTGCTAAGTTCCTATCCCATCCACCCACTGAAGTCAGAGCTGACAACTAGATCCTGCTCAGATAGGTGCCACTTGAAATTAGTGATGGCATGGAGACATTGTCCTCTGACAGTGTCCCTTTTGCAAACAAAAATGGGGAATTTGGTCCACAAGTGAATCAAGAATCCTTATGAACATAGACTGTGATATGCTCTCTCTGCAAAATAAGCTGCTTAGGAGGTTCCTATGCTTTTTTGCAGCCTTGTCAAAGCATGAAAAAAAGACCAAAAGAACCTCCAGTACAGATCTCTGAAATGGACTGCTGAATTTGGTGAGATCAGGCACTCAGCACTTCTTTGATGAAGCCTTCTGTAGATGTCATTGAAAGTTTAACCCATAACTTCATAGCACGTGGAATCAAACAAGTGTGAAAGTACTTTTAATTAGTGATCTGCATGGAAAAGAGAGAGTTTGTTCCTGTCAATGAGCAATGATCAGGCAAGGTGAACTGCATCTCTCACCTGGGGGGAAATTATTAGGAAGAAGTTGCTAATGAATAATTTTGATCAGCTGAAGACATTTTAGAAAATGGAATAGCAGGGCTTTGTGGAAAAAAAGGCTAAAGATTTCTAATGGATTAAATCACTTGATATTTATATATGAAGGTTTTAACATGGGTATATACATGGTTATATTGATCTTTCATATACCTTTGTGTGCTATGCCTGAGTATACTAACACAAGCTAAGTGTATGTGTACACACACCGTTCTACCTCTTTCATTATGAATCATGATAACTTGACAGCAAAACTCACATTTACTGTGATGAAAGAATACGAAAGAAGGAAGAAAAACAATCTTCTCCCCCAGCTTTGGTAAAATCTTTGGTTCACTCTCTGCAGGTAGAATTCACCACTTGTGAAGCCAAACTCCAGCTGTTGGTCCAGCACGGTGCATGCCTGCCCCAAAATCTTACATTGTATCTGCCAGCCCTGGGTTTGTGTCCACGATACCCCAGCCATCTCAAACAGACCTGTATGTCTGTATTTAAGCACTGACATCCACAAATTAATCTGGACTAGCCATGAGGATAATACAGCTAAGCCTAAACTAGAGACCTATGCTTTATACCACTGGCTATAAAGTGAGTTAGACACCTGGTGTGTATGTAGACATGCATATCAAGTCACTGCACAACTGATCCCATCCAAAATACTTTTTTCTTTAGACCAAGATAACTTTCTACTCTTCTGCCACATGTAAAAGGAATTTTCTTAATGTGTGATTGTAGAGTTGAAGACCTTGAGGTTAATAATGAACATCAACTGTAGTTGACTGTGTGTACGTAACTACACTTTTTTTGTTAAGAAATATATTATAATATCTTGACAAAATACACTGCCATATTTAGCCCAGACTTTCTACATTAGATATTGAGGATGGAATACCTGAGCAGGAAAAGTCACAGGCTTGGCTAGGTGACACCTAGTGCTGTCCTGAGCTGCCTGATTTCCCTATTCAAGTATGAAAGACAAGCAGAGGATTCCTCCATGAAACAAGTCAGTGGGAAACAGTGGGCACAAGAATGCATCTGAGTCTCCTCTTCCTCTCCAGTTTCGTGCTTACATAAATGTCTCAGGGATGCAGGTTAGATATGATGTCAGCTGAATGTTTACACTACCATGCCCCTGGAGTAGGCCGAAACCTGGAATAGGAGTTTCTCTCTTACTTCATTACTATTTATTTATTCAAGATATTTTAAAAGCATTTTTCTCCCCCAAAAAAGATTTTACAAGAACACTTCTTTTTCTCCTATACTGTGTTTGCCTCCATGAAAATATTTTCTCTTGAAAGAGCAATATTTACAACATGCTAAAGTTCCTTCAGTCCCTTTCTGTTTTTTTCCTCAATATATCAGTGTTGATAGTGACGCTTAGCAGTGTACACAAGTCCTTTTATTGATTTTCCAGTATTAACTCACCCTAAAAATAGAAGTTTGTCCTAAATGAACACTCAATGCCATTAACTAATGCCAAAATTTGTCAAGAGAAGATCTTGAAGATACTCAGGATCTGACACATAGTATCAAATCTATACTTTGGCAGTGCTCATTTAAAACGAATGAGTCCTATCCCATATACCCCAAAGTGTGCCACATGTTGGTGCTGCAAGTCCCAAGCAAAATGAAGTAGCTAGAGCAAAACAATTCCCAGAAACAGGCTGACATTTTGATAATGGTGGTACCCAAAGGGGAAAGTGAAAACCAGTGATATTCCTCGTTTTCTGAAGGGACAAAAAAAAAAAGGAACCCAAAACCCGGCATGATGAGTATTGAGAAGTGAGCCATGTTGTGATGGAGCACCTAAAAGACACTGACAAGCAATGGAACATTAAAAAAGTTAATTCGGTGAGATACTTGGCATTTTTTTCCTTTGAAAATGAGAGACTTGCAGGGCAAATATGTTTTAAAGCATTCTGCTGCTCACATATACTCTTCCCTTGTGGCATCTGTTAACAATTAATTGTTGCAATTACAACTCCACCCATTATTAGAATAGAAATTTGTACTAACTGTTTTTCAGCTAGAAAAAAGGCTTGGTGACAGAAGAAACAATTGAATGCAACCTTTAATGGGACAGCATTTCCTCTCAGAACACCATGGGATATGAAGTCTCCCTCTGTAGCTTTCAGTTAATTGCACACAAAAGACTGCAGGAGATGGTATTTGTTTAAAATTGTTGCTGGCATTGCAATAAGAGATGCCACTCCTAATTAAATTTGAACATGTTGTAATTCTGCATGGGAAATTGGTGATTCCACTACAGATCCTGAACAATTTTGGGGTGGCAAATGTTAGTGATAAGACACAAGCATGAGCAGAAAATACATGAAAGAATTCTAAGTCATATCAAATAGAGTTCCAAGAATGCATTTTCTGAAATAGCTACAATTTTAGTTTCCTTTAGTTAAAATTCAGTTTGTTTGACCTTGCATTTGAGCAGTTCTGAATATTCTTGGCTATATTCAGCTTTGATGAAATGACCTAGTTTTTGTAAGAAATCAATATAGGGAGTTATTTTTGTCCTTTAGCCATCTGTGAAGAAATGCTCAAAATCATTGTCAAAATTTACACCTGTAAACCCAACAATCCAGCACTGTTATTTTAAGGAAAATTCAGATGTTCTTCAGCCTGCAGCATAAGTACAGAAAGTTCTTTGGTATCTATTATTAAATTAAAGGGCAATATTCAGAATTGAGGTGAGTTGAATCCAGTCTTGTAATTAAAGCAACAAATTAACTTCCACATCTAAATATTTTCTTTTGGAAATAAAGGAAAAGAAAAAAAAAGAAGACATAATATAAAATTTCTTCTTCAGTCAAGGCAATTATGCTAATATCTTGGGGTTTTTTTTCAGAAGATGTGTTCCTTCACTCAAATAAGAGAAATTACCCTCCTCCTCCTCCTGAAAACCTTAGCAGGGCAGAAGCTGTCCTTGTAGATTAGTAGATGACTTAAGTGTATAAAATGTAGTATAAAGGGAAGATAAATACAGATCTTCTTTCATTAAATTTCTTCAACACATCAGTGGAATATTTTGTTTCTCACAAGAGCTCGGAAACCAGACACCAAATTTCTTGAGGGTCTGGTCAAATTCAGAACAGCATTACTCTGTCATCAAAAACTTTCATGATTTCCTAAAACATGCAGGAGGGATGATTGACAATACAGAAAGACACAGATAAGACAATTGCATAAGAAAAGCTATTTAGCTGTAAGAGAAAACAATTCCCATTTCACTGTAGAGTGAAAATGGTTCACATATATGAATACATGATCTCGGGATGTCTCCTGTTCCTGGAACTAATTTAACTGCTAAATTTAGTAACTGTACAATAAACTTCAACCTAAGCTTTCCACCTGAAACTCAGTCTTTCCTTCACATTCTCTCTGTTCCAGACATTATTTCCCTCTTGCCACCTGGTGTAAGTTCTTCAGAAGTTTAGTGTGCTCCTGGGCTCTAATCTGTTTGATTTCTATGAAATGACATTTTCAATAAACTAAAAAATCTCAATTAACATAATCCAAGATGCCATTCCATAGTATATTTCAACAATCCACTTCAAGGATTAGGAAAAGAAAACGGACTGCTGAACTCAGATCAACTTAAAAAAAAAAGTTAAACCACTATTTTCTCTGTAGTTTGCAAACGGTGGTCATCTATTTCACCACTTTTTGTATTAACACCACTTTAATTAAACATTGTGACAACTGTTTGTGCATTCTTCCTTACTGAGCGTGCTACTCTTTTAAAATGTTAATCATGATGCAGTATTAACTAAGGCTAAATATTTTGGCATGTTTCATGCTTTGAAATGGGTTTTAACTCTTGTAGGTTTTCCCCACTGCCCACCTTCCACCCTCCACCCCTCACCCCCCACCAGTGGCCAAAATTTTGTACTTTGCCAGCATAAAGTCAGGGCAAAATGTGCCTCATTAACTATTTCACCTTAATAAATAACAAATACATTTCAATACTATTCCACTTAGAATTGCAGTTTTTCTACCTCCTGACTTTCCAGCTCCTGTTACATGACAGTGACCTGAGTTCAGGCCCATAGATACTTGTCTATTCCTTTACACAGCTGCCATCACTCCCAGTTGCTGAAACTGGGGGCTGCACGCCATACATACCCATCTTTTTTTAGCTTCATTCATTAGTGCATGGTAAATAGAGCCTTCTGTGCTGAGATGGATCTCGTACCTTTCTACCAGTATTATTTGTTGGCTTTGCTTGCTTCTAATTATTGAGCACCAAACTTGTAAAACAGACAGACTTGATGATATTTTTAAAGATGCTTTAAGAAATATGGAATTTAGCAAGTTAACTCTGCAGGCAGCTTTAAAAGTTGCAGGCTGAACCTGCAAATAATCCTGAAATTCCACCAGTCCTTTCAGTAGGAACAGCTCAGATTGCTCCAGCTGCAGGTCAGTGTCTTACCTCCATCCTTCTCCTCAAAAAAATCTGTGAGAACAGATACATCAGAAAGTATGTTTTCAAAGTATGCCTTTAAAATATGTTTTAAGTATGTATTTAACCTGGTCCCTGGCCAGCCACATTGAGAAGAGACTTCTACAGCTATTTAACTCCATGTCAGGAATGTGCTGTGACAAACCTGTTCCCATTTCTATCCAGACCTGGGTAGAGCTAAGAAACATCAACTCTGAAAGTGTCAAAGAAAGAGAGAGAAAAACTCCGCTGTGATAATGCTCACTATAAGATCAGTGAGACCATTACCATTTCATGTACCCTGCCAGGAGGGCCTTTGCTTCCTTCAGTTCCCAGTAGGAACTTGGTGATGGCCAAATGAATTAACTCATTGTTATGCTTGTAATAGCTGGAAATACACAGTGTATATTTGTTGAAGCCTTTTACATGGAAAAATGATGTTTTGCCAAATGATTCTGGATTTTGACAAAACATTTTCATTGGTTTAAGAAAAGAGAGAGAAGAAATAAAACTTTCTTGGCCCAGCCAGAAAGAAAGAGTTTGTGGTTTTACTTGAAAACAAGTTTTCTTTCAGAAACCTGTTTTATTTAAAAAATGTTTTCAGAACAAACAATTTTTATCTGATAAGATGGTGATGGACATATGTGATGTGTGATGTTTCTTAAAAAATTATACTTTGGGTTGCAAAAGTGTCTTAATTTTTTTTTTTCCCCCAATACATGGAAAAAACATTTTTAGACCAGCTGTCATGACCTCAGATTTGATGTTTATATATGTTTTTCCATTATTAGAGAGGATATTAATTAATATTTATTTACTTTTCTTTTTCCTCAACAATTAACAGACTTGTTTCAGGCACTGAGCAAAGACTAATCTCTCTAAGAAGACCCTGTACAAGGATCTTATAATCTAAACCAGGCCTGTTCTGTAAAAAAATAAAGTTTCTGGGTCTGCTACTTTGCGGCTCTCAGACTACAGTGGCAAAAGACAAGAATCCCCATTGCTTGGACCATTTAGTATTGCTGAAGTAAATAATGATGCACTACAATCTAGCTAACAGTAATAAAAAATAGCAACCAATACAAATGTGTGCATGTGTGTAATTAATGCCTCTGCCCCTTTCACAAGAGTTGCAATGTGCAATTCCAGGTTATAAGTAAGAATAAAATTTCTCTATGGACAAAGACATATTTACTCACATTCTAACAATTCATAAAATAAACTCCGCCACAGGGTTGTCTCCTAGAAGATGTGTCACTAGCAAACCTAAACAATCCTGACTCTTTTGAAAATACAGCACTCATATTATAGTTTCTGTGGCAAAATGCAGTTGTTATTTAATTTATCTTGATTTGAGAGTTCTCTTGAAAACAGCTTCTGTATTCCTCAAAGGCTTATGCACATTTCCTTAATAAATAAATATATGTCATCAGGAAACAACTTTTCTCCCGAGACAAATCATCATGTTTTTAAGAGTGCTGGGAGACAGAGAAATGAAGGGGCAGAGTTGAATCATCACACATTAACAGCAGACACAAAAAAATTTGTGCAAACACAAGGCTGGTTAAAATGTACTCTTTGGAGCTTTGCAGAATATATTATGGTCTGCAGCATAATGGCTTCTGCTTTAGGTATTTCACAGTTCAGCACAATATATTTCAGTGAGGCAGGAAAATGTTAATAATGGACACGTATATACCAAATTAATTTCTCAAGGGACAAGTCTGTTCAGCCCAGACTACTCAGGCATCATTCCTTCTAGACTTCAGCTAATTAATGTAGTGCAATTTAAAAAAAAGGTGGAAGGGATCATATTGATAAGTGTCAATAGTATACATTCAAAACATCTATTATTTCTCTTCTATATCCTTGGAGTCCTGAAAAAACCCTGCCCAGAAATCACTTACAGTTAATTGCTAAGCAGAAGACAATTAAAAAAAAATACCCCCCCCTCTTCCCTTTCGTTGCTATTTTATCTATATTCCCTTCCCCCACTCTCAATCTATCTGAAGCATATAGGGAACCAGGAAATACTCTTTTTAATCTATTAATTGCAACACTGTTTCTTCAGGAGTTGGATCATCATCTAATCCATCTGGACATTAGATGAATTATTATTTTTAAGTAGTTTTTTTTGTGTCTCACTATGGGACACTGTCAAAAGTCTGGCTTGCACTGAGCATCCTTCATTCTCACTGGTTTCAATGTAGAAAACACATTAGAAAATTAGGACATCCAGGAACATTAAAACACATAGGAACTCTAAATCTTCTATAAACTCAGATCCTATGAAAAAAGAAACTTTACTTGAGAGCTAACCTCTAGCTTTGTTTTTTCCAAGGTTAAAGAGTCTCCTTTTGTCCTTTACTGTGGAGACTTGTAATATTTTTTGTTTAATTAAGTGACAGAGTAAATTGACCAAGGCGATCAGGAAGTGTTTTGATCCAGATTATTGGAATGGAAATTATACTCAGCTTTCCCAGTAACTTATAAGCCAGCATCCTTCTCCATTAGATCTGACAACTACAATTTACCCTGGACCTCTTGATGCAGCTTGTCACTACCAACAGGCCAGTATGTACATGGCCAGGGGTTACAACATACTGATTCATTAGGCTACAGCCATGAATCTGCCACTTCAGAGAAAAGGCCCATCCATCTCTCTACATTTAGCTGTCATTCCTACCATGAATGTAATGCTATTACTGAGACAGCCAAGTCCATTGCTCATGCCAGATGTTGTTAGGAATTCAATCCATCCTATCTGTGAACACTAGTCCCTTCAAACAACAAGATGTTGAGTGAATTACATATTGAGTGGTGAGGTTTTTTGGCATTTAATTATCCAGCTGAAAGGAACATGCTTAATTGTTACTGCAGTTACTGGTTGGTGACTAAATAGAGGAATTTTATGAAGCGATGGTAGAGCATCGGCAGCTGAATAAACGTTTCACAGCACTGCAATGGCTATGACAAAAATCTTTATGTCTTTACTGAACATAAATGCCTCTCTTGTTGGGTAAAATGAGCAGGTTTTATTTTTGTTTTTATGTAAGAAAACATGTCATTATTTCAATAAGGCAAATTCATGTTGCTCAACCTCCTGCTAACCAGTTTTGGCCCTTCAAGCAGGAACGTTGCCAGGGTGTACGGGGGTAGCAGCATAGTGCCAGTTATTCATACATTCTCACATATTCATGCCTCGGTAGCCAAGGAAACGTCTGTTGGGACTGCTGCATTCAGCAAAACGGGTATGTAATCTGCTTGGAGATGAGCTGGCCCTACAGAAGCCCAGAGACATAGGACACTACCACATCATCTCTCCTTATGACTGCAAGGCAGCAGAACCCAAGACCATCGCTGTGCATACCACATTGAAGCAGGACTCTGAAACTGAAATGAAGTTAAGCCTCATCCTTTCATTAGGCTGATTAAAACTGTCCACATTACAGAAATAGTCTTGTGCTTCTGTACTTGGCTCAAGCTGAAGAAATAAATATTATGAATATACATGATATTTTCAGACTAGCTAATAATGCTGTACTCTCCATGAATGTTCTGTCTGGTAATATGCCCAGCTACATTTCAGTAATAAAGCCTTGAGGAAATTGAATTAGGGTTTGGGATTTTATTAATTTATCCATGTGAAGCTTCATTCTTATTTATAAACATAAGAAAGCAAAATAAACAACTGAAAAGACAACAGATTATAGCCATAGATTTTAACTGGGAAGTAAGACACTCACTACAACAGAAACAGAATAAAGCTGACATTTTCTGAGAGTAAACATGGACACTGCCTTTGGTTGTTTTTTATTTTATCTGGCTTAATGATACAGTCTGGAATGTAGGAAGTAATCATCCCCTTCATTCACTAACAAGTAAGTGATGCTTGGTTCATTTACCAACTTTACTTTGTTGCCAGCTAGAAAGAAATTATTTGTGATCTTTATATTCCTTTGATGAGGCCAGTTTGTCTAACATTGTTGAACTGACCATCTTTAAAGGAGAAAAATAAGTGTCCAGACTGACTATCGCTGGAGGATTTTTTAAAGTATTTGAACTAAAATTATACTAAATTTAGTGAAAATTTAGCATAGTTTGTCAGAGCTTAAATGGAAGAGGGCTGAGCAGCTTGTGCAAGATTTTTTTTGCTATTATATATATATAATTACTTACAAGAACAATATCTCACAACTTGATCGAGTCTAGGAGAATGCTTTTTCTGCTCCTGCTCTTATTTGGTGAGACTAACAACCTTCAGAGAAGAAGGATCCCAATTAGCAGCAATATGTGGCTCCACTAGATTGGCACTCCTGCACATTAAGACCTAGACTTAATCATTTCTCAGATTCCAATGGATGTCACTCACACCAGTGCAGGGAATGCTGTTCTTTCTTCTACCTTAACACTTCTTTCAGAATCTTCATATGAACAAGACCATTGCAGTCACTGCATCTGCTGCTCTTCTCCCAGTTCTACTCTCCTAATTCTTCCCATCTGAAAGCCCCAGCAATGATCACTTGAGACTGGCCACATCTAGGGGCTCTGGTGGATAGATGTCCATTCACTCCAGCTTGGTAAACACTAAAGCACTTGACAACTGACTTACAGGTCCCCTGCTAAGTATTAAGAGTTAATCTGTTGATAGCCTGATACCTGACAAAAGAGTGCAAACAGGTATTAACATAGTTAACTATTTAGGGTTAATAATCCATTTATACAGTGCCTTCTGCAAGACCTGATCTTGCAAGCTGGAAAGCAGTCGTAACCTTCTTTTGCTTTAATGAGGTTTAGACCCATCAGGTGCTGTGCCATGACAGCTTTGTACTCTACACAATACAGCCTGCAGTACTAATCTTTATTTATTTGGTTTTAAAAACCCATAACAAGCATCACAGCACCTAAAAAGAGTTTATGTACCTTATATAACCACAGCACATTAATGAAGGATATACAACCATCTCCACAGACTCCTCAGTGTATGAAGTACAGGAGTAATATCCAGTATGATCTGACCTGGATTTTGGCTTCACTGAGGTTCACATACAAATACTTGTACGTGTGATATTTAAGGTAAGGACAGAGTCACAGTAAGATAGTGTTCCAGCCACAGGCAGAAAAATATGAAGGAAATGAAAGAACCTAAAAATTATGTTATCACTCACAGCCCATGGGAATCTATCTACAAGATTTCAGTTTTCTTATTCCAGTCATTATCATCCAGTCACTAAGTCAGTTTGGAAGTTAATGTGCAATGTTATATTACTTACTGCTTTGTAATGCAGATCACTGATACAATGCCCTTTGTGATTTTCCCGTTTCCACCATGCTTTGCCAGCTTAATTGTTTGTCTTTATAAAATTTATTTAATTTTATTTATCTCTTTATTTATCATCTGCAGCTGATTTAGGTGAAATGGGAATTGTAAGACTATGGGAGTTTTTTTAGGCCACCACATGCAAGGTCATAGAAATAAAGGAATAGCGTTAATAGACCTGCTGAGTTCCACTTCACTCTCTTGGATTCAGGTCTTGAAATAACGATATATGGTTGACACAGACATTTGGGCATGATTCACAAACTTCAATTATT
The DNA here is from genome assembly GCF_000687185.1 of Egretta garzetta. Lineage (NCBI taxonomy): Eukaryota > Metazoa > Chordata > Aves > Pelecaniformes > Ardeidae > Egretta > Egretta garzetta. The sequence continues at coordinate 883,695 of NW_009260080.1, forward strand.
ATGGAACATTAGATTTTCAGTCTTCCAGTCATATGTGTTGATATGGGTTAGTGGTCTCTCTGCAAACAACCAGAGGTACATTTTTGTCAACTGAAATTTTAGTTCACATTATCCATTCTGCCTTTCCCTTTAAGTCCTGTGTATCTTAATGGCAAAGTATAGTGTGGTAGTTTGATAATGTTCTGAATATCTTTTTTCTTTCTCCTGGGAAAAGGAGAGCTATCTCTGTGAAGGACAGCATAGAATCCTATAATGGCAACCAAGATCATCCAACATTTTACAGAAACTATCCTACATAAATAATTATTTCAAGAGTAGCTAAAATCATACTGCCTAGCCTACTGCAGTTTAGAGAAGTTTAAAATTATTGGGTGTTTTTAAGACAAGATGCCTTTAAGAAATCAAGGTTCTGACCACTTATGGTTAAGAGACCATGGCTATTGACCCAACATCCTGGACACTTACTTTAATACTTATTTAGAGTTTGCCTGGAGTGTTCATAGGAAAAAACTATTCTGCACTTTCCAGACTGAAATCAGTACAGCCTTAGTTTGTATTACCTAAATGCACCTCCTTTCCTATGAAATTGCCTTTCATTACAAGGCAAAGTAAATGCCTCACAGAGCTCTCTCCTGTTTGCATGAAGTTTAGTTTATTACATTTTGAGACCCTAATTGTGGACTGAGGATTGCATACCTAAGAAGTACCATTAATAAGTGATTCCTGGTGGTGAAAGGTAGTTGAAGAATTATCAGTGTTACACTTTTTTTTGAATACCAGAATAATCTTATGTTTTTTACTAAATATTTCCTGTTCTCCTCAGTTCTTGTTATGCAGGGTGAGTATTACAAACAGATCTTATTATTGAGCATTTCTTCAATTTTGTGTTCTTAGTAGCTCTCTTTCAAGTGTTTAACTTTTGGATAAGATCTATTTTTTTTCTTGTACCATATCAGGAATTCTGTTAGCAATGCACAAACAATTAAGTATAAATAATTCTCCCAATACGCAGGAATCGAACCAAGTCACTTCAGTTTAATGTGTCAAATACTGGCAAAAAACATCCCACAAGGAAAAAACAAAAAATCCTGAAGAAATTGGGGAGTTATATATGAGAGAGAATCTAAAAATGATTTATGAATATAATATCACTGAAGGGAGCGAGATGTCTTGAAGTTGTGAATAGATTTAGGAATGGAAGTCCTATTGTTTTTCACACCAACTCAAGTTTCTAAGTTTCCTATGTGCTTTAGTTATTCTCCTATCCAATAAATTATTTACAAACTATTAATTCTATTCCTATTAACTGCATCTCCCAAATATAAGTATAAATTAACTAATGAAACTGGTCTTAAAGGCTTGAGATTTAAATTTTCCATTAAGATCACTGATGATTAGCAATACAGGTTCTTATTGTTGAGGTATTTTCTATAAAATTTGCCAAAAATATCACATTAGTCTGGTCCATGTTGGATGATTCTGAGGGTAAACATTAAAGCAAGGTTTTTTTAATGCAACATCAAGGGTTTACTCATTTAGTGTGACCTTATTCCTTGCAAGGCTAGCATGAGTTTCAATGGCCTGTGACTGGTGGTCTGGTTGCCTTTCCTCCTTCTAAGGGCGTAATTGCAATCAGGACACTCACTGTGCTTTACATTTCGGTTTAGGATGCAACTTAGCAGAAAACGTATCAGAGACAACATTTTTGCAATTCAGTGTGATGCAAATTTTTGTCCTCTAGTCAACTGTAGAGTAAGTGTAAAGGGATTCCAGACAGCTAACCTGGATGTGTATGTCTACAGTGCAGGCTCTACATTAGTTCAGTTGAATTTCATCCTTTTCATCAGTCTTTGATGCTTTTGGTCACAAAGGTGTGGTCAGTAATTTGTGGCACTTCATTTTCTGGCTACCAAGAAAAAAACATTTGACCTTTATCAATTCTTGAAGATGAGGCCATGGAGAAGTTTATCCTGTCATATCTCCAGTTGCTACTAATGAATGATTTCTGAGGAAACTGTGAAGGTCTTTGGCCTATTTCTTAAAACCAGTATGTAAGTAACCAATATTATGTCTGAAAAGTAACTAGAGGCTTTGCCCATTGTGGGGTGTATCAATATCAATGCATATTCTCTCTGTCGGAATACACAATAACCCTGATCCAGCAGAACTCCGAGTCACACCTTAAATTTTGGTCATTCAACAGGTTTAGTGAAATGCTTACACTTTTGCAGGATCAAGTCTGTGGTCTGACAAAAATCTCTGAGGTGAGTGGGATAATTTACATTGGCTTTGAAGGGCTACAATTGTGCTTTAAGCATAGGCAGCATTGGCAATTATTTGTATTGAATAACCTGATTATTCTTCCCCAGGTATCTGGGAATGATACTTAGGCTGTAACTTGCCAAAAAGAAATCTGTCCCTGCTGAAAGCTGCTGGGGTAAATAGCAGAGGGAAGACACATTTTGTGAAAGACAAGTTCATCATAAATCATTCCTCCTGGCCATCTATCAGGTCTATACGCAACTACTGAGAAGTGTATATTTAATCAAGCATTGAAATTGGGATCTCAAATCATGTCACAAGTGGAATGTATCTGTTCAGTAAATCTGTTTTAGCTGTTTAATCTTTGAATATTATGTTTATTTTGTTTTCACTGTAAAGTGTATGGGCTGAGGTTCTAGCTTTTAGTTATAAATAGGTCAGTGCATGAAGACATAAATGAGAAAAATGGGTGATTAACCTCAGGCCGATAGTTATGAGATAAGGTGGGAAAACTGGGCTTGTATAGTCCATTAATAATACCACTTGGTGTTAACCATGATGTCAGTTTTGTACTAAGCCACTTGTCACTTCATTAAGACTGCAGTAGGAATCTAGCGATGGTTTTCCATAGCCTGACAGCAGTGTGGCAATTAAAACACGCTTGTGGTGGAAAAGGCCTGTATTTGCTTTTTGCTATAGAGTTCATATTGGCAAGAAAGTATTGAAAAAAGAGCGGGAGGGTGGGCGGGTAGCAAGTGAGACTGAGGGCACAAAGGAAAGAAACCTTTCAGAGAATTTGCAAGGAGTGAGGAAATATATTCAAATATATTCAAGGTAGCAGTGGCTAAATGGCTATAGCCCAGATGACAGGACTGCAAGTGGTTCCCTTGGAAACATCCTTCTATTCAGAGAAGTAGAAGAGTGTAACTGGCTTTTAGGTCATGCAGACCATCTTTCCACTAATGCAAAATGCAGCTGAAAAACATGAAATAATCAATATCAGTTAAAAATTAAAAAAGAAAAATATTCCCACTTTAAATCCCAAAGTCTTGCATCATAGGATGCAGACTTATTCTGCCTCCACTACTTGATGCTGTATGACACACAAAATTGGAACATAAAGGCTGTTTTGAGTTAAGGTCTCTCATCTCGTTTGGATATGTGGGGGCCCAGATTAATACAGGCTGAGAAGCTCTCTGTTGCTCTGACCTGTGGATTGTACCAGATATGGTTTTTTACTACCTACCAGCTACACAGTTTAAATAGTCATAATAGAGAGATCTAAACTATATCTCAGGTGACATGTCTGAAAAAAATTGAAAATTAATTCTATCCTGTTTAGTCCCAAATTATTGATAATCAGCAGTTTTCATAAATAAGATATAATTTTTTTTGTGAATAGCTACTGTTTATAATTTAGTTCTGTTGTTTCTGAAATAAAACTTATGGTCATTAGGCTGGATTTATAGCCACTGAGAAAACCACAGATCATATAGGATCCACCCTCTGAATCTAGCAGAGGGAAAAAATAAAACCAGAAGATCTGAATCTCTGATATCCCAGAAGCATAGGATAAGTTTTAGATGGGACAAGGTACCTGAGGAATAGGTTAAATTAGCCACTGTGGAATTCTTTGTGGATGAGGCTGGGCAGCTGCTGCAGCTACCTGAATTAGGTCAGGCACCTTCCATATCGCCGCTGGCTGAAATCTTATTCTTCAGCTCCTCAGTGTCATTGTATTTTTTCATTTTGAGTATTTATGCCTTACTGTATCTGTGTAGACTGAAGGAGGATTATTTTCCACTCTGTTACATGACTTTGCTGAATCTACACAGCACTTAATTATACTTGTCTTCCTAATAATTTTTCTCATCATTGAATTATCATCAAATCAGACCTCACTTCTGATAGAGAGAGGACTCTTTGGCTACCTTTGCTGTATGTATTCATAAGCAGGTGGTTCACTGAGAACAGAAAACACCTGTGCTTCCTTCCAAGTGCTATGGCTTTGATTTTTTCTTGCCTGAGTACATGGACTTGAGTGATTATTTATCTCAGCTCAGAAAAGCTCTCTTTTGATACAAAATACATCCAGAGCATACTGTAAAGCAGAAGGGAAAATTTCAGTTACAGCACTCTTTCACCAGTTTCTTCCCCCTATCAGCACTTGATAACCACTACCTTTCAAATCTGAATTTTTTTTTCAAAAGCAGTGAATGGTGTATGGGTAATAACATATAACACCAATAAAATCAGTGATAGAATTGCCAGTGTCTTCCACGGAGGCCAATTTTTTATTATTTTGTGGATATTTATGCAGGCAAAGATCCATCAAAAGCTAAATATGCCTTTAAGTTGAACAATACGGTTGATACAAGATACTTTCTACACTTCTTTGGGAAAAAGCAATAGTTTCATTCATGTTTCAAAAATGTCAAGACAATAAAGAAGCAGCTCAGAAGTGACAGATAAATGTAAATACCATACCTGGAAGAGAAGAAAGTCCCAGGGTTGAGTGGAGACGTGAAGCAGAGGATGTCCCTCTTGCCATAATCCTAGGATGTGAAGTGTATGATGGCCACAATGTCCTAAAATTTACTGGCCTATCTTCTCTGCAGGTACTTGTTCCCAGTCTTCATCTCAGTTTGCACACTGCTCAGCAGCTTTAATGCAACTGTTTGTGACACCACTTTGTAGACTGAGTAAATGATCTGATTGATCATTGAGATTGTTTTTTGAGGGAGAGTATGGGGTGGAGGGGAAGAAAAGTAACCAAAGAGAGGAATTCTTAAATGTAGCCCTCCTATAAAACAGAACTACATCTTGGCACAAAAGCAGCATTCTGTAAATATATGACAAGTTAAAAAAAAGGAGAATCACTGGCTAATGAAGTTGCAGGATTGCACAGCTGAATACTGCTCATGGTCTAGAAACGTTCTTGCAGTACTGGCAACAAGAAAGGTCAAATGTGGTGCCATTTAAGGTTAAGATGGCTTCACAGTGAAAAAGAGAAGATTTTAATACTGCGCCAGTAAAAAGAGAACAGATTTTCTTTTCTCAGACTGTGACTTAGTATAAGCATTTGTAGATTCTTGCTGGGTGAAATCTTAAATTCCATCTAAATGAAACATTCATCTACTTGACAGTTTGTGGTGAATAGCAGCTTCTGTTTTCTGTCAGTATGAATTATGCATGTTTGGAAAAAAGCTTCCAAATTTCAATTAGTGAATCTTAATTTTCTTTCTTAGACCAGATGGACTTTGTTAACAAAAGGATTGTATCTATATCTAATGGAACCTCAAATTGTTTTAATCAATTTCAATTGAGATAAATAGTTGAAGCATTAAACCTGTCTCCACTATTTTTTTAACAAAGTCGATTCTGGATATCAACAGCACACTGCTCAGTTTATTACTTTTTTATCCAATTAGAAAGCAGAATCCCCATGCACTAATTGGCAAGTACATAAAAGAATCTACATGTTGCTTAAGCAGCAGAGAGGCAAGGAAGTTTAATTAAGTTGTAACAGGCAATTTGTAACTAATTACATTTGGTGTTAGATGGTGCTGGTTTACTGGCATGGAGGGGGGAAAATTTTTGTACAGCTTATTGCAAGTCCCAAAATAGATAAAACATTTTTCCTATAGTAATGCCATAAGTTTTAGTACAGAATATTTTACAGCCTTTTTGAACTGGTTAACGTCTTTGAAACACTACAGTACTGTGCATCTTGGGGACTCTAGGTTTGCACCAAATCCCACTGTATTCAACAGGAGTCGTATATTTTTTTCTGACAGCATTTTTGAACTACACAATTCAATTACTTCAGTTTGTTCAGTAACTTTAGTACATTCGTTTACCTCAATAGCTTCAGCAGTTCTCTCTCTCTTGCTTGTAAAATACCATTTACAAATGTTTATGAAACTGTGAGTAATTTAACATGCATGCCTAATTTCTTGAAATTCTGTTAAATCATAGAATTTTATTTTGTTTTAATTTCCAGAATTCATCCAGCAGATACTTGGGAAGTTTTTACAAGTACTTCAATATCCAGAATTGAGAAATATTAATTTTGATCAGATATATACATTTAGCCTATAGATTAGATTTACACACTATCTCTGAAATTAGTTTCTACTGTGAATTTTTAAATTTAGTATTAAAATTCTTCATTTATTTGTTGTCCAGAAATATATCTTGTTGTTATGAAAATATATGAAAATGCATGTTTTTATGACGATATTTGTATAAGTATGTATAAATGAACAGATAAACATTTACTGCACATTCTTTTGGTAAGACTGCACAGAGTTTGACATTGGCTTAAAGAGGTGCATTAATTCTCGTGTTCACTAGTGGTCTGAGCAAAACGAGCTTGTGAACTCAATACAGCTCCATGAGCTCCATAAGTCTATGAAGGACATGAATGTCAAATCAGAGAAAATAAACCTTGAAAAATAATGATTACAGACATAACTTCTAGAAGTAGCCACTCAAGAAAAACTTCCAGACTTCTTGACAGTTGCTTAAAATGTAACTGTGTTATCTAGTGGCTATGAACTACATGCATGAGATTAAAAAGATTAATAGGCTCCCTATACAGTTAACGGAGAAAGTTACATTTAACTGCGATTCAAGAATTGAAAGTGGGAACCCTAATTGCTGCCTAATATAGTATTTTGAATAGCCCCTTGAAAATATCCACCTTTCTTCAGAGTATAGGGAGCCTGAGGTCAGGCTCCTAAAGCTAAGGGGTGTGATTTCTCCCATATATTCCTAATAACTACACACTGTGGCAAACACTATAGTGAACAGGTGACAGACAGAAAGCTTTCTCTGACTGCACAGCAGATGTTAGATCATTATTTCTCATCAGGAGAATGGTAAAACCAGAACAAAATACTTTTCTGTAAAATTTGTAGGTCTTCTTTATAGTACATATCTTCTATATATGCATACAGAATATATAGCTCTACATACAACCATAATGTAGTACATTTCCCCCCTCACTTTTTCATGGATGTATGGGTCAGTTTGGCTTCTTAATGAGTTGTTGCCCAGACTAATATGATATTTTTGTTTATGGTGAAAAGAAATTCCCTAATCCTTTTTGGGGATTAATAACATCTGTTACAGTTTTGGATTATATTGAAGGATGTTAATGGATGCCCAGCATGAATTTCAGTTAAGTATTAGTTTGTGTAAGCAGAAATGTGACAAAAATAAAAGTAACACTAACAGCAACACATCTGTTTAAAGAGCTAATGCAAACTACAAGTACTTTAGGACAGTAATTTAGGCTATTTTTCAACATTTCCTGTTTGACACATAACCATATAAGATATGTCAGAAGCTTGATTCAGCTGGGGTGATGTATACCAGCTCTTTCTTTAGGGAGAACAAACCCATGAGGCCCAATCTTTCAAGGTCTGGGGAGCAGTGAAAGGCTCATATGGGCTGTTAATTGTGATACATTGCTTCTTTCCTCTGGAAACATGTTCTGAATGTCGTACGCTATTAACTGCTCTTTTATTTGTTCAGTGTACATCACCTCAGAAATAAAAAGTGATCCAAAGTCACAGCTGAAGAATACTTCTCATATTGAACTGGAATATCACAAAGTGAGCTACTCCTAAGTCTGCCATTGTAACAGAAAAAACTACAAGTTTCACAGCCATAACAGGCACAACCTAGTCAGAAATATGTGGATAATGTCAGTGCCCAGGCGTTCATTCAGTAGCTTATTAGTTTGCTGATTTAGGCATAGCTTTGTGAAAATACGGATCTACTGCTTCCACGGTCCTCAAAGTTATGCATGAGAATATGGAAACTCATGGAACTCAAGTTCTGATTCTTTGCTGATTTACACCTTGCTGCATCTGTCTGTGCAACAGAACTCATGTGTCCTAAAAATAAGTTGTCTAAATATTAAGTATAAAATGTTAAGAATATTCTAGGAGAAAATGCAGAAGTGTTTCTGATCTTACTTTTTTCCTCTCTGCAAATTAGAACTTTTTGTGTATCCAGCTCTGATGAAAATCTGAGTGGTTTAGGATTTGGGTCCCCAAGCCTAAGTGTGTACAGTAACTACCGCGATAGGCACTGTCTATCTTTGGCTTTTCTTTTTTTTTTTTTTTTTGCTATTTTTATTATTATGGTTATTATTATGTACTATTATTGATTTATTATTTTTAAAGTGCTGGCTTTGTGCTTGTGAAGGAAGTCAGCAAGCAGAAGGTGAATCAAACTGAGCAAGCACCTACTGAGCAAGTACAGTAAAGAGGTATTAAGACACCTATTTCTACCCAGTATGAAGTCAGGCCACTTCTATGAACCTACATACTCAGAGTACTTCTATGCATATGCATGCACCCAATGTAACAAAAAAATCTCATTTCTTAATCATTATAAATCCTGATTATCTCTACCAGTGATGCTAAGCTTTCTAGATCAACACCTCCCCCGTGACTGAGGACTATTTACCACAGTATTTCTCCTGCTATTTACAGGAAGGATAGAGATAAGACCTCCTGTGAGTGGGTCTGTGCAGACCGTTTGTGCAAGTGCAGTAAGTGTCTGGACTCCCTGTGCAAATCAAGTGTACTGTATATAGCCAGTAAACGCTCCATCCTGGGAGGGCCTTATAGGGTATGAAAGGCATGGTGTGCCTGAACTGCAGCTTACTCTTAAAGGGCCTCTGGGAATTAAGGTGATCAGGCACCTGTAATCAGGCCATCAGCTGCAGTATAAGTACAACAGCAAAGAGCTAGTCAAGAAGAATAATGGCAATGCAAGTTGTGGAATTACAGCCTTCATAAAACCCGCACACTTCATAGTCAGGGAGCAAAAACTTATCATCAAATTAAATTTGTTTGTGACTGAAGCACAAACCTCTATTTTCTCAGCTGCTTGTTTTGCTGTTGTGTACTCACCACTGCAGCAGCATCTTCACTGCAACATCCCATTCTCTCATGCTCCAGCATGAGATACTATGTATATAACATTATGTACACTACAGGTTTTATAAAATTTGGGTGAAGTCTCGACAAAAAGTACATAGTTCTTCTTGGGACCGGTAATGAACCTTCATCTCACCAGTTTTTAACCTCATGGGACTGATCTAAACCTTGTTGGAAGTCATTAACAAGGTTCTTGCTGATGTCCATGATTATAAAATTAAGGCATGTGGTTTTGATTGCCAGGTTGCACATAACAATAACTGATATCTTACTGAGTTAAGAACACATCCCTGTTGACAGAGCACTACACTGAAACTTCAGACTGGGTTCTTTTTTTTCTTAGCCATGGGCATTCTGTGTGACAGGAGCCAGTGACTTCATTTCCCAAAGACTATCTTCCTCTTCCCCTACTTTCCTTCCTGAGTTTAACTATTGACTCAGGACACAGACTCTTTTAATTGAAATATTCCATATGAATCTCTCTTCTAATCAGTCTGGTCTTAATTAGAGTTTCTAGATACTACCATAGTGTAAATAAATAATGCAAGGAAAAATTAGAATTGAATTGAATACAGTTTATAAACCTATTTTTGTGAATAAATGTTGCCAGGATCAACATGAGGGAACAATGCCAAATCCATCAAAATACTGACATTAATTAGAAGCAGATTTTGTTCTTAATTTCTTGAAAGAGAGAACCATGGTTTGTTACACATTTTGTATCAAATGTACAGCTTATCTATTTTCTTTATGAAATCATCAGATAAGGACAAGATGTGAGCAAGTTTGAAACAATACACTGAATGTATTTAAGTTAACTATTATTGAATATAATAATAAGATCCGAGGTGGAATGGCTGAGCAAGTCCTGGCCTCTTGGAAATATAAAAATCAGTCTAGTACAGAATTTAAGGTTAGCCAGTAGCTTGGGGTATTGGTAACATTAAATGTTATGAATCCTGTTAAATGTTGGCAGTCATCTGAATTTTTACACAGGCTAAACTGCAAAGACCACTACACTTTTATTTTATCCAAGGTTGAGCTAAACAGCAATTCATATTTAGGGAAGTTCATCTCCTTGTAGGACAATGGGAAATGAAGGGGGAAAAAATAGTGTGTTGGAGTTTGGTGTGTTTCTGTGCCCTTCTGTGCGAGTGTTTATCTGTTCATATTGGCTCCTTGGGAAGGAAATAACTGTCAAAGGACAAGCAGGGTTTACCAGCAAGAAAATTAAAAGTCATTAAACATGCTCACAATAACACAGAACATGATTATGCTTTCCTTCAAACCAGAGACAACTTTGCAGGATCTGTCACAGAGTGAATCTCATACACAGCAGAACCCATGGACGAGCTCACACTTTTACCCAGCCAAAAGCAGATTTTATTAATTCTTTAGGCAACAGCTGGCTGATTTGGCACTTGGGATCAGAGCAAGACCTCCATTTTTGTTTTTGAAAGTGGGAGATAAAGGGTGAGGATAGAGAAAATACCTCTTTGTGGGTTTCCTGTGCTCACAGAAGCCCTCCCAAGGTATAAGCCTTCAATTCCTCCACTTCCCTAACCAAGCATGGAAAGAGGTAACTTGAAGATTTGTCCAGACTGAGAACTCAGACTGAGTCCAGAATGAGTTCTCATGTTGCAACTTCTGACACCTGCAAGGAGCTCCAAATTGCTATTTTGACAAATTTCTTTTAAAGTAAGCCATTTTCTCACAAAGACTGTTACAAAATAGAGAAAATTCTATTCACAAGAACTGTGAGAAAAACAGGACGCTGAGAACCTCTTCTGACAGCAAGAGCGAGCTTTGTGTATTTTGTTAACCTTTCAACATATTGGTTACAAGATTTGCTGTAGCCACTCTGTCCAATTACAAAACAAAACAGAACCACAGTAAAATTGTCAGCCAAGTGTTGTGAAATACAGAAATGGAAGAGCCAAACCCACAAGGATCCCTTAGGCAATACAACCTCCAGGATAGGCAGGTACACAGACATCTGGAAATTTGAGGAAACATGCCTTTAAATGTTATGAGTTTATGACCTGATTTTAAAAAAAAACACCTCAGAATAATGGAAAATTTTCAGAGTAATACATCTATTTAAGTCATACAGGGAATACAACACAAATTAAATGAAACAAAATATAGTTGGAACAAATTAAAAAATTTTTCAGCCCAACTTGAGAATTTGCTAAGTAGCTTTGCCCTTAAAATATATGAAAGATAATGAATTCTGTTTAGATGTGTTGGAAGACTAGGTTCATAAATAGTAATAATAATTATATTGCCATACATTGAATATAGTTCTCTTCTGTTGTAATTGAATGAACTGTCTAGTTATTAGTCAGGAAAAAAAGAATCAATCCAGAAGTCATTTTAGCCCTAATGCATTGAAAGTTTTATTCCTTATTCACTGAACCATAATCACCGAAACACTGTCCACATTTGTGAATACAAGTGGACAAAATACTGTAAACCTTTATTCCACACAAACAAGTTCTCCCTGTAGAGAAACTCAGTTCAAACTCACCATTAGATTGAATCAATTGGAGTAGACACTTTAAAAGGGGCCAAATTACTTACTTACCATAGGGAAAACCTGAAACATCAGTGAGAGCAGTAATGGAAACGCTGCGCTAAGCTAACTACTCTCACTGTGTTGGGCAATGAGGAATTTAAAAAAAAGTCTCAATGTTTACTCAGAGCTAGTGAACGTTAGAATAAACAAGCAAACAAACCAAAAGCAATTGTGCTTTAAGTCAGTTGGTGTGTTTTTGATGACAATGATTTTAAGTAGGACTTTGTACAGATAAATAAATAAGGGTTGTGTTTCAGTGACCTCCTTGTGGTAAGACTTAAAGTGGACAGGTTTTATATCGTCTGGGGGAGTTATCAAGAATTAGTCAGCATAAACAAATTTACATCAGAGAAGCTAGTTCAATATACTGTAATAAATGTAATTTTTCTTAGTCCATATAAGTTTTTCAAGACTATAGATAACGTCTCCCTGAAATGAATCAAAAAAATGTTTTAGGTAGGGCTGAGTATGCCCCAATATTTGCCAAGAACTACTCAACTTTTTATGTTTGTGTGCATACAGAAGTGTAAAACAATCACTTGTTTATCTTGTTCTCAGAAAATGTAACATATGCAAGATAATTAATTTTTCCCCTCTTATAATTAAATTTATCAATCTAAAATATCCACTCAAGTTGTTGCTAAAATAGAGTTTATGAAAGAAGTTGCTCACTTCAGTTGCATGCCCTTTTTCTAAAAGCGGATAATCATATTCAGCTAGGCTAAATGGAAACACAAAAATCCTTGATCTTTCTACGAATGAGTTACCTGGAATAATTTGTTCTTTATATCTTACTTGGCAATTGTCAACAAAGACAGCGATAGCGTTAATTGCCTTATCGTGCTTGCTTACTCCTGCTGGAACATTTTACATTCCATTAGAGTCCACAAGCCTTGGCACAGATTTCTGGGTTTATTTATATGAGATTATGAAAACTAGTAAACTGCTTGTCAGAAAAAGTATATGTTACCATATTTTATCTTGTTTAACAGGCATGCTGTTGCTTCAGATTCACTGTGGGCTATGCTAAAGATGATAAAAAAAAAACCCAACATTTTAATTACAGCTTGAACTCAAGTCACTTCTTTGAGGTACACTGCAAAAAAATCACCACTTAAATGTAAATGTAAAATTTTTGAATTACCTTAAAAGATCTTTCTCTCTAAGCATAAAATACAGTGGTAGACAATGCACTTTATTTACTCTGTAAATCCATCAGTTTGGGTATTCAGGCAACACCCTGGTGATTCAGCTAATGCCACAAGAAATCTTTTTCCTGTACTGTTCTATAGCATAATAGAAGTACTCTTTGGGGTTGTTTGGTTTTAAATTACTCTGTTATTTGGACCTGTTACTGCTCTCAGTGATTTCAATCACACAACATTGGGTCCTCATATAGGAATACCGTTATGGTAATGGTATAGTGATGAGCACTTCCATTGTCAATAATAATATGAAGGCAAAAAGGTCTGTTATTTTCTGAAATTTTAGATAAAGCAAAAATGTTAAAATAAAGCTTTAAAGCAAACATGTTTTAATCAAGCAGTCTGCAGAAATGGTGACATTTTGGAATGGGAATAGACAATCTTCTAATTTCATTTTATTTCTGAGTTTTTTGAAGAGTTACAAAGACACCTGCTGGTAGGCAAGGTCTCTGAAAATTGAATGGACAGTAACCCATGAACTAAAGTTACTGTCTTTTCTTCTGTCCTCCATGAGGAGGAGAAGTGCATTCATAAATGCAGCCAAAGCACTCTTCCTTTGGTTAAGTGATAATATATGGAAAGCAACTGTTTAAATGTGAGGTAGATCCTGCAAGAAGCTTGTTGATAAAGTACACCTTAGCCAGACATACTTTCACTGTTTTTCAGTATTTCAGAACACCACAGGACTGCCCGTTAAGTACTGCTAGCAATATCACATCTCTTCTGCTTCTAACTGAAAAGCAACCATTATACAGCCCTGAGAGTTTACAGGTTTGAAGATGACTGCCTGTTCCACTTCAGGTGGAACATGTATTTGCCTGTATCTGTGAAAAAAACACATTAATGAGAACTTCTTGATCTCTCCTGTAAATAGCAAACCAAGAAATTAAGAAACCCCAAGCCTGGTTCCTTTTACTTGTGAAGTCTAATGGATGATTTACTTTTGAAAGAAACTAAACAACATTTTGTAACCAACACTTTTGGTATAAGAAAGGTTTAACAACTACTCATATACACTAAAGATCAGAAATTTCTCAATGGTCACTACTTTCCTTCCTTGCAGTGTTTATAATCTTGTAATATTTTTAATATCTCTTGGAATTACCACTAAAGGGAAGAATTTCAGTAATTACAAATGGATATAAATTTTAAAAAGGGAACCCCCCAAAACATCTATGAATTTCCAAAAATATTTTGAAAGTGAATTTGAAAGGGAACAAATAAAACAGGTGAATTGTAAAGACTTGAAAGAATTATTCAAAAATATCTTAAGCATTTGCTCTGATTAATATTAATTACAAGCATCCTAGAATTAGCATAAGATCTCCAGGACAGAGCAAAATAACAGCTGGAAGACTCCTGTGTGACTGAATTATTAATTTCTCATTGCATAAGGATTTTAATTTATTTTTTTTATTTGTCATATGAAGTCTGGAACTGTAGAACTAGCCTTCCTAGCTGATGTAAAAACATTTTATAACACAATAGATCATTTCTTATGTCAGTATGACTAGAATGAACTTGAATTATACATGTATACCCAGCCAATATCTGGTCCAAGTGATACACAGAACTGCATTTTATAACCCGCACAGTACTCTCTGCTGCTAATAACTATTAACTTACATTTTCTGGCAGGCAGATTATATTTAGTTTTAGAGAGTTTAATATGTGTTCTCAGTTTTCTTTACTATCGACACTGGGGAAAAAAAAAAACTTATACTCTAAGTCTCATTTTCATCACCTAACACTTCCTTTAACTTTGTGTATTAAATCTTACAGTGCATATGGCTTAGTTAAAAAAAAAATAACATTGTTACCTTTTCTTGATGATCTTGCCAACACTGATTATTCAAAATTCAGATTTTTTTTCGCTATGTAACATTATGTGTTCTCACATATACATATAGTGAAAGCATGAGTAGTTCCTTCAGTACTAAAAGACATATCAGTAGGTTCAGGATAATGAGGCTGATTCAGTAAGACTAGACCTTCAAGCTACATTTTCCATTCAATGAATACACATTCTCCTTAAAACTACAATGACACATGCATGAATGAACAGCAATGAAGTGGTTAATTCACTAGGAAAAGAAAGAACAGCTGTGGGCAGCTTATGAAGAACTATGTTTGACCTGTCCATCATGACGACATTTGTTCTTTAGTGCTGCAGGTGGCAGAGTGACTAAGAAAATCAACTTAATTCAACACAATCTTTGGAATAACTTGCTTTCTTGATAGTTTTCCGAACAGTGCACTTCTATGTCAAGTCATGATCATTGCTGCAATACTTAAAAATCCTGACTGGGAACCAAAAGATCATTGCAAAGAAGAGCATTGCGAAGGAGACATTATGCTCAGCATCTTTTAGCATGTGCAAATACAAACTAGAATGTAAGATTAGGACACAATTGAAAGAACCATTTCACCATTATAGAAAATAGTACCAATAAACACACCGTTATGACTAGTTCTAAACTATTTTCCTTACTTTCTGATAGTTAAATCTACTAAAAGACTTCTTGCTGATACACATTTTCTGTAAGCTTAAAAGTTACTTACAGATTTAGTTTTCTTTATCTTGTATTTCAGTGAAATTTAAGTCATGGATACTATATTTAAGCAGTTAGTCTGCAGGTCCTCAAGCAGAATTCCTATGAAAATCAATGATATTATACTAGAAAATAACATGGTCCGTTAAACACTGTGGGAACTACATCTTCCAGTTATCCATAGCTGGTGAAAATGTATGCTTGAGGAACTTACATACTTCAGACAAGTAAAAAGCAAAATATAACTTTAATTGACCATGAGATGGGAAGAAGAGAAGTAATATGTTCCCTCAAGTCTTCTCTTAGAAGTGACTCCAAAAGGCAACAGGCACCTGGCAGGTCTTTTATATTCTCCTGCTGCTTATTGCTGACTATCAGTCTCCTTTCTCAATCTGGATATGTAAAAAACCCCACTCTAACCAGTAGAAGGAGACACATAATATACAGTGCATACATTGGAATATGAAGCTGGGACATAAGTTTTGTAGGCTGCTGAATCCCCATTATTTCAGACCAATGACTACTGTTATCCTTCAGATGTCTTCAGGGACTCCCAAAATTGGTTGAAAAAATTAAACAGATAAAAAAATTCGTTTTGTTTGAATATTTTTTCCTTGATAAGCTTCGGACGCAATACAAAAAAAAAATCCTATTTTAAATGGAAATTAATTTAGTAATCTTTTTCTCTGTGAAGCAACCATGCCAAGAGAAACCTTTTTAGTACTCCAGGGCTAGACAACTGGTAGAGTTAACCTGAAATACATACAGAGACAAAAATGTCCGTTTTTAGCCAGACGAATGCAGTTCAGTTTATTGCTGTGTTTACTATTTTAACACCCAAGGGAAAATCCAGAATATAGTCTGTTATTCCAATGTGCAAGACGCCTCCCCTAAAGAATTTATCATATGAATAGACCTGACAGAAATAACCATTAAATATGTCATGATGTAACTTCAAGAGGTCATTTTTTCCTAGGTACAACACACTTGATATTAAGTCTGTCCTCTAAAAATGAAGTTTTACATTTTTTTTAAAGAAATTACTTTGCACATTTCATATCTTTCTAGGAAAATATTTTTATTTTGCTTCTACTTCCAGGGTTTTGCTCTAGGTATTGAATTATGTTTGTGGATTTTTTGGAACTGTAGCTCTGAAAGGAAAATAGATGAAAACAGCATAAAGCAGGACTGATCGTGTGTTGTAGTTGCTGGCATACATTCAAATATAAAATGTGCTTAAAGCTTGGAAATGATTGCAATTTCATTGTAGTCATATGCACAGAACTGGTAATGATGGGGTTAAAATAGGAAAAAACCACCATAGATGTAGGTAATAGGACAGTGCTGCTTTTACACAGGTGATAATGAAAATTCTTTAGACCTCCGCAGGTGTAATTTAGTCAATTAGAGCACAAATTGAACAATTTCCTAATTGTTAAAGCAAATAACTAATATTATGTCTATCCCCTGAGCCATCAGTTGAAGAAAGAAACATATAATTATCAGCTTATCAACCTAAGGGCAATTTACCAAGCCTAAAATAAACGGGTTGTTATTCTCTGTGTTCTAGTAGTGTCCAAGTTATAAATAAGTTCTTTTGTATGAGTAAAGGGCAGTCATTTGTAAATGACAGTCCTGGACAACTCTAGGGTTACCTTCCCTATTCAAATGTAGACACAAACAAATTGCTTAGAATCTAAGTAAGTGCAGAGATTAAAATAGTGCAAGAAGAGCTCTTCAGCTACAGATGTTAATCACAGGTAAACAAAGGTGTTATGAAAACCTGACCTGCTATGTATCAGGTTTAAAGACACAAAAAGGAACATTACCAGATATATTTTTGTTCTCTCAAGTTACCTGTTTAATCTTTTTTACTTCATTTAACATTTTCTTCAGATAGTAGAAGAGGTTTTATCTCATATATATGGGTTTATTTGGTCTCTGGGACCACTGGTATAACCACACATCTGTCTATTAAGTCTATTCACTATCTTTCATTGAGTTCACACCTCTGTGGCCAAATAATGATGTAACCCTTTCCTGCATATACCTGTTCTATGTTGTTTATAACTCAGTGTTGAGATTCTCTTGTAATGCTATTGTTTATAAACCAGTCCCATAAATATAACACAGTATATCATATGATCTGTCATATCGTCTAAAGAGTAGTTTTCTTCTCACCTTATGTTAAAAATCTATGGTGTAGAGGCCTTTGCCATCCAATCACTTTTCATTTCTGGAGGAAGAAATAAGCCTCTGTGAGCTGCAATGTATCACATCAAGGTCAAAGAATTCAAGCTGCAATGAAGGAACATATAGGATCTATTAGGAGATTATAAATCTGTCTTTTCAGCTATTATACAGCCCTATTAAAAGCTAGAACACACATGGCTTCAACATTTTGTAAGATGCAAGCAGCATGGTGCAGCATTCGGTTCTACATAGAAATCTGGGCTCCACACTACCAAGGTCATGAATTTAACACTGAAGAACCTCAGTTTCTTCATTCCCTGTGTCAGCGCCATTTCCTTCAGGTGGGTAACGCAGAGAAGTATGTTTGCACATATATGTGCAAAAGAACCACCATGAGTGGAGAGTCCTAGTTAGATGTTCATGCTCTTTTCTTTATTGATTCTGTATGCTATTTTAAGAAGTTAATAATGGGTATGCTTTCAAAGCTGCTAAGCACTTTGTTTGCCACGCTTGGACTATTAGGAGGTAGTGGATGCTCTTTAAAAATCAGACACTTAGAGCCCAAATCCTTTCTCAGTTATTTTGGTGCAGTCAGTCTCACATACATCAGTAACACTCATAATCAAACAGAGAATTACTAAAAGAAAAGAAAGAAGAGAGGCTAAAAAGGTGAAAAGTCTCTACTTTTCATCAATTCTAGTGAAAATGGTGCAAGCTGCCATATCCTGTAATACAGTTCTTCAACATACTTCGAATCAAATCAGAACAAAGCTGAAGCCTGACCATAATTACTCCTTATTTCTTCTGGGACCTTGTACTCACAAGTCTCCAAGCATCTTGCCATTTAACAAAGAGAAAAATTGAGCCTGGCTTTTGGAGACATCAAAATTCATATACATATATGTCTCCAAGGTGTCTAAGCTCCTGTTATTATCAGTGGAGCTCTAGTCAATACAGTTACTGGGCTTTTAGAGCTATTTAGATCACCTTGAAACAAAGAACTACATTGGTCCAGACTTTGAACTTCCCTATCTATTGTACAAAACCCATGCTGTTAATTTTCTGAAAGCTATGAAAGTTACTGCCTGAATCTTAAGCACAACTGGATCTTGAAGACAAAACAGTCAAACCCCTTACATAAGTGGGAACAGTTGTGATGTTGTGCATGTTGGATGATGATGGTGATTTTTTTAAATCACCTAGTTCTATATGGATATTGAAATGGCAGGCTAATGAAATGAATGAAAGCACAGGTTAACAGAATGGCACATAGCTTCATTTACACTTCAATTCTCCTAAAGATATTTTAACTACCTACTCACATTAAGTAACTAATTGCAATTCCCAATCTACTTTATTGGCAATTCATTTGAAATGCAAGTCGGTAGTGCATGCTTTACTATTCACTAGAAAACAAGGAAGCATTAATCTTGCTTTATTTGTACCTGTGAGATCTCATGCCAACATTTTCAAGTGTAAAAACTCATGGCATATAAATTAAGCTTAGCAGAAATAGAAAGCCACCTTTTGATGGAAATTTGACATTTCCCATACATACAGGTCCCCAGGCAGTTTGTTTTATTTCTTTGTCTCAGTGAAGTGCATTAAGTAACTGTATTTTGAACTAGGGCTTTCAGATGAATGTATGCTTAAAATACAGAATGTTGAGGGTGTCCATTTCAAATAGTTATGTTGAAAAATTATGTTATAAGGTTTACTACCATTCTACCACCAGCTGGTCTTAAGCGGAGCTTGCAAAGTTTCCTTAAACAGAGCAAGAATGGAGGGGAGTGGAAGGGAATTTATTGTCATTAGTGTACTTTACATTTTTTTGAAAACAAAAAGTTGTATCTTTTTATTACTTGAGCACCATAAAGACAGGAGTTTTAAAAGCAGTATGTGAAATTCTTCCTTACTTCCTGAAATTCTTCCTAAAAATAATGTTGAAGTTGTTGCATGGTTGGTTTCTTACACAAGTTTTGAGAGTAACTGCTGAATCAGAGATACTTCATTTTACACAGGACAGTGAAATAGAGGCCTAAGAGTAAAAAACCTCGAGACTTCTTTTTACCTTTTCTTTTGCTTCTAAAATCTTTGCTCTAGTGCCAAAATAAATTAGCAATGGGCAGAGTGAAGCTGTGTAGAAAAACAAATTTTCTTCCAAGTAACAGTAATTAAAACAGTGGAAATGCAAAACAAACAATAACAAAAACAAGCCTTGGGCAGGATGTAGGTTAATAATTTATTTTATTTAGGCTCCATTTCTCTGGTGGGTGACTACCATGGGTAATACAGTCAAAGACTGCTCTTTTCTTGCAGTTAGAATAGTTAAGAAATTAAGGACTTCGATACTGTCCCATCCACCACTTTTCTCAACTTTTTTTTAAAATGCCTTTTGTTTGATACAGTTTTACAGATTTTGCTTGCACATAATCATACAAAGAAGCAGGATTTTGTGAATCTTAGGAAGCTTCAGCTTAAGTTCGTATTCAAAACTGTTCTTCCCGGAGATCAGCTTTTTAGGGAGCACTTTATCATTCCATTGCTTTTCATTCCCTTGTTTGATTCTTCAGATTTCTTTCCTTTTTTGTTCTCTGAATCTCCACAGCCTAGATCCAAAACATGATCACTTCTCCAGTTTTGACAATGATACTGTGACAATGAATACTTTCTAGTTCGTGAGCTTGTGAATGTTCAGGGTTTTTTTAAAATTTAGAAAGATCAATGGAACAATACCAGAAAAAATTGCCACGGTAACAGTGTATGTTGTGAAGAAACTGAATTTTGCTATCAAACTTTGAACAACTTCTAGTGGTTATTTAGCTTAATCCAGCAGAACTTTTGTGCTTATCTATCAGGTTACTCATCTATTGATTGGCCTCCAGCTGAACTTTGTGCCACTGATCGTAATCCTTTGAGCTCAACAGTTCAGCCAGTTTTCAACCCACCTCACCATCGACATATCTAACCCACACTTCATCAGCTTGTCAATGAAGATGTTATGGTAGACAGGGATGAAAACTGAAAACCTTACTAAAGTCAAGATAAACTTTCACTGCTCTCCACCATATTGTCTACCATGTAGTCATTTTCTCACAGAAGGCTAGGTGATTGGTCAGGCATGATTTCCACTTTCTAAATCTATGCTAACTGTTCCAAATCACCTTCTTGTCCTTCATAAATTTGGAAATGGTTTCCAGAGCTATATGCTCCATCACCTTGCCTGGGACAGAGATGAAGCTAACCAGCTTGTAGTTCTCCAGATCCTGCTTCTTGCCCTTCTTGAAGGTAAGAATGACCTTGCTTTCTTCTAGTCGTCAGGAATCTCCACATACCACCATCATGACCCTTTAAAGATAATTGAGAGGGGCCGCACAATGGCATTGTCCAAATCCTCATGGACTTCAGTATATCCAGTCCAGTTTTGCTCACTTTGTCCAGGTCTCCAGGACTACATCAGTTTCTTCTTTGCTCTTTCCTACACAGCCAGCTGAGCAGATCACATTGCTATCAGCTCCACACCTTTAGCCTCGTTGTTAAAAATTGTATTTAATCTTAAAAATTCTCCTTTCAGGAAACACATTGCACTGTGTGCCTCTTGTTATGAGCTCCAAAGGCATTGTCTATTGATTATAACTAATTATTTTGTATCAGAACTCGTTGTGTTCAAGCAGGTATCACAAAGAGCTAAGAGCCTGAGCTCCACATCAGCACTGTTTAGTAAAATCAGGTTATTTAATATCAACATATGTTTTACTCCATGGTCATCTTCACATACTTAACTAGGTTATTATTGCTATTATTAACTGTGGTAGCACAGAAAGAGTTAGAAGCTCTCAGTTCCCAGATGTTAAGAAGAGCACAAGCAATGTCCTTACTATACCATCTATACCAAGAACTCACAGTCAAGTATCAGCACAAGAGCATTCAGACAAGTAGCAACCAAGGGACCACCAAATATGTAACCACAATATCCCAAGAAGCTTACAACCAAGACAAAATCAATTATTCAAGTATTCAGACTGCACAGCAAATATAGAGCTCTGGTTTGTATTTGGGTCTAAATTAACACATTTCCTGGAATTTCTGAGAAAGGGATATCGATTTCAGGCCATTTTTAAAACTTAATGAGGAAAGACAGTTTTTCATTCCTACTGAGCCAAATCATACATTTTATTACATAGGAGACCTCCTACCTCGTTTTTGAAACATTCCTTCAAAGTTTTCTGGTGGCTGGTAGTGATCATCCTTTGGATTAAACATTCTTACCAATATCTGCTGTGGAGAAATGTCTTCTATTAGGGGAACAATTTTACTCCTCATGCTCCATCATGTTTGTATAATTATTACCTCTGATTTGACAAATTATGCCTTCTTACACTATGGTTTGTAATTTTGGATGCCTAATCCTGTCACTGCTAGAATGAATCAAAGCTCTATTGAGTGAATCACCAGGATTATTTTTGATTTGAACAAATCTTGACAGTTATTGCTTTGCATGCCTAATCTGATTCATTGGCTCTACTTTGGTTGCACATGCTCAATTAGAAACAAAGAAAGAAACAAACCAGTAGAACTAACCATTTAATGTGTGGAGTATTCCTTCAGAGCTGTGGTAGGCCTTAGTGGGGTATTTTTCTAGAGCTGTGGTAGGCCTTGCATTCAGTGTGTTTTACAAATAACTGAATTAAACAAAAGCAAAAGTGATAGAGAATAGAGCCCCCAATAACGGAATATACTTTTATGTGTATATCGCCTTGACAAAACCTGATCATGCTGACAGCTAGCAACTCTTGAACGGATCATAGGATATGCTAGTAAATTGTGAGGCCTCAGGATCAGGTGATAACCCCAGTCATTATAAAATTCTGGCTTCCTGTGAAACCCTTTCAACTAGTTTGGTCTTGCCTATCAATGAAGATTGACATGATTAAAATTTTCTCTCTTCTCTGACTTAATTAAAAACTTTCTTGAAGAATATTTTGTAGGAATTCAGGTAGTATGATACTTTCTGACAACATACGGAAGAAAATTCTTTTTTTTTATGGTAAGTAAATAAAATATTTAATATGCATGAATATAGATCTTGACTCATATTGATTAAAATACTACCCTGTGAAGCAGCTTTATTGATTAATGGAAATGTAAATGGGAAAGCACACGGTTTTAATCAAATTCTAAAGCAAGGGACACAGAAAATTAAAATGCATAAGAAAGGTCCTGGATATATTTTATAGTCATTCATCTTTTTCCATGCCTAATCAAAACATAACAAGCTAATGTGCCAAGAAGACATAAGATTGATTAATAACAGTAAAAGGACAGGTATGTAAGTCCAATCTGCCCAGACTTCTTACAGTTGAGAATAACAAATCTCTTCTTGGAGTGTTTGATCACGCTCATTCATATGAACGTAATAATGGCTGCATTAGGTCGAATTAAAGGTCCACTTCACCCGTTATTCCAGTCTCCAATACTGGTAAGTAGAAGAGGGAGTTCAAGCAGGAATAAATTCAGTTAAGACGTGCCCACAGGCATGTGAGGCTGATAGTGATGCCTGGCACACAGGGACTGAGTCTTCCCTGGTCTGGTAGGAAATTCCATCTGCAGATGTTAGTGGTGTGGTATTGATCGGCAACAAGTACCTCTGGGGAAAGCTGGACAGAAATTTGGAAGGTCGTGGGGGAATTCTGGCAACAGTGGGAATATTTTTGGCTCCCTGGTGCTATCATACCTCCATGACTGGATAGCACCTATCAGTTTCCCAGACTCCTTCAAGGAGTCTTGAGTGCTACCAGTGGTGTGTCACTGCTGTCTGTGACCTACCTGAGGAATAGGGGACCCCTCTGATGCCTTGCTTTCATAGTTTTTATCCTTTGATTGTTCCTTTTTTCATGCATTGTCCTCAATAATGATTTTATTTACAGCTGTTGGATTTTTTTACCCTTTGATGATCTCTCTCTTTTGGAGGTGGATGGAAGAGGGCATCTAGTGTTTCTAGGAATGAAATGGGATCTGGTTATTGCTAGAAATGGAAGACGTGACATTTTCATATGGGCAGTGGCCTATATGAAAGTGTTTCTTCTTCCTGACTATAACTTGTTCCACTACTGCCAGTGCCACTGCACAGATCGCAACACAGATTTTCAACACAGTTGTGTTCAGGCTGTAATTGTAATAGCAATTGAATGTCGACAGTTTAATAGTTTGAAAAAAATGTAAGCTTACAGAAATATGAAGACAAGTTTGCATTTTCACTCCAGCAACGTATCCAAATCATCAAAATAAAGAAAAAATTTCCAGAAGAGTTTGGTTCTTTTTCTTGACCAAATAACAACAACAACAGCAATAATAACAACAACAACTCATTTTTTTCTGGATGGAAATGCATTTGTTCTTTTCTTTTCATGAAGCTGTTTCCTCTCAAGCAGAATTGTCCAAAATATTAAAACAGAGCTACTTAAATACCAGAGTCTATACTGTGATCATTCTGCTTTCAAAGTGTTTGGTTTCTTTACAGTGCCAAGATTTGAGATGGGTTATTCTTATCCTACCCAGAATAAAAAATCCATCCTGTAAGGACACTGGATATAACTCTATATTTAAGGTCCAAACAGTATTTTTAAAATCAGTGTTAGCATATCAAGAAAAAGCCTGATATATATTTCTGAACCCCTGGTTGTAGTGCTTATGAGTCAAGAGGAAAAAATAGTACTTAAAAAAAGAGAAGGAAGAGCATGAAGCTTAGAATAACTATTCTAACATTTCTTATAGAAAAAATATATTTCTGAAAGTCATTAAACTGAAAACAGTTGAGTCTAGAAATATCTAACTTTGGATCAATTATTTGAAAATCAGCATTATCAAGAATTTTAATTAATTTTAAAGTTATTAACAACATTATAAAGAACTAAACTGTGAAATAGACTCCGCACAATAAAACCACATGTTGGCAATACTTCAACTCCTGAAAATAGTGACTACGGACTACCTTTCAGAGTTTTATTTCTATTTGAATTAACCGCCAAAAGCATGGATTCATTTTAGTCTTGAAGCTATGAAGTGGAAAAGCTTGGGTCTGCTGCTATAATCTGGGGTGCCTGAAAGCTGGATGGTGCTTTAACATCATATGCCCATGTCCGACTTGTCCGCATAGCAACTCCATGTAAACATAGCCTGGTGGAGCAAAGGACTGGAGATGATTATGTGATACCTTGCAAATTGGGAGAGACTTTATTCTACACCATAAAACAACTATGGCTAAAGACTAGAAAACTACTGCAATTTGGCCTCACTGATCCATTTATTCTCTCTGATATTAAGTGGTATGTCACATGTATATGGTTTCATAACTAGCTCTATGGGTTATAAAGAAAGACCATGATACTAGGTGAAAGATGAGATAAAGGGAGCTAAAGCAGATTTCAGATCAGTGACTTTTATCTGTCTCCCAAATTTATATTGCTCTACTCAGAGATCCTCAGATTTGCTTAGACTGGAATTAACTCTGTGCTTATCTATCGCTCTCTCTCAGTACAAAAGTGATACTCATAATCTACAATTAGAGAGTTCCCAGAGTAAAATTAAGCAATAACAACAGGTCTCAGTCAGTTTTTAGACTGTGTCAGTCATTTATGGTTTGCAGCAGGGGTGCTGCTGATCTTATATAGCTCTTCTTCTCAAGTATTTTTTCCCCTACATGTCCCTGTCAACACAAGCCATGCAAAATGCTCTAGAGAGTCTGAAGTGACTGTCTTCATGGACACCCAGAGCTTATAACAGGTAGCTATAGGTCTAAGTATTGCTATAGGTATCTTATAGCAGGTAGTGTGGTAGAAAGGGCTGCCAAAGCCATGTGGTCCAGGCTTTCCAGGGGGCCTGTGTAGATCCACAATCCTGATTCTCATATAGCTGTTACTGTGAAATAATTTTCTCTTGTTTGCATTTTGAATCAAATGTCCTGGATACTTTTTATTCAATGCACGTATCCTCCTCATCTATAATACTGGTAGTGATACTACCCACTTCAATAAATGCTGTAAATGGAAGCTGCTTCCTGAAAAAAAACACACCAGGGGACTTTGTGCCCTAAATTTTGAACAAAAAGTAGTGAAACAAATGGTTTTTACCCTGAAAATGTTGCTTCTTACAGTAATTTCTCAGCCCATGATTACAAATACAATTATTTTTCCAAGGGATCACAACATAAATCAAAGAACTGATAAAATAATGTTGTTTGTTACATGAAAATCCTATTGAGAGAAAATCAGATGCTGAAGACAAAAGGTAATTTTGGGTCGCACTGTTTGTTTTCAGTTACTTTATCTTACCAGTTTAAAAGGAGATTTCAGTTGCTTATTCAACCCTCTTACTTAATAAGCTATCTTTTTGATTTTCAATAAGAGCAAACAGATCATCTTAAAGAAAACTTTCTGAAAGCGACAAACAAGCACAGAACACCCAGAGGCAAGAGGTCTGTAGAATCTTTAAAAGTAGCTGGAGGACAGAGCTAAAGCTCTGGAATCTGATAACCAAAAGCTCTAGTCAGACTAATAAATGTTTAGGGGATAAACATGTACTCCACAAAACCAACCAAACCTAAGGCTGAAAAAAAAAAAAGGAATTTATTTTACATTGTTCTTAATATTAATTCCTTATAATGCGATTGTTTCAGATGCTCAAATGGTGTATCAAAGCATTGGAAAAATGGTTCTTTAGCCTGCAAAGATGTAGCATTTTTTTTAGTTTACGGTGGGTGTTTGAAAGAATGCGACATTTTAAAAGTGAATCCCACTCTGCCAGAAAAACACTGCAGGTTCAGCTGTTAAGCCAGTGAGCTGGATCTTCACTGCCTTTTCAATGCTCCCTTCAAATGGTGCTGCCCTTTCAAGTCCCATTCAGATTGTTCTTTCCATGAACTAAATAAAATGACAAAGGTAAATTGCTTGAAAACCATGACATGATTTCTTTTTCTACAAAAAGTAATAGGTTCATTTGTGGTCAGAATGCCTTAATGGCCATGCTTTAGAGAGTGTGATCTGGGAACCATCTCATTAGGGAAATACGATTGAACATCCGGTTAGCAGCTTTTGTGCCTGATGGAACGGTCATTGCATCAGCCTTCCTACTAGAAATACTCAGGAAAAGGCTGACAGACATATATGTGGACGTAAAGTTAATAAAACAATTGTGTAACTCCCCCTGGCCCATACCTTGCTTTCCCATTTCCCTGTGTGAAGGTTTCCCAAGAATCTTCGTATCTAGACTATCTTCCCATTGCCTGCATTGCGCTGGGCTCAGAGCTGGCATCCTTCTCCTCTAGTTCAATAGGCAGGGATCTGTCTCAGCCTTCCAGCTCTCCCAGTGGAAAATTGTCTTTTCTTCTGATTCAAACTAATCTACCAGACCATTTTTTTGACAGCAGTTGAAGTTCCATTCAGTTTACTTGGTGAACTTTGATTTGCTGCAGTAACTTTTGTGAGTAAGAATGGCAAGGTTGCATTTTCGGACCTTGTTTTTCTTAAAGTCAGTTTGAAACCTTCTGACATTATAAGTTCAAACATATCTATGTCTGTAATACAGGAAACTAATCTATTTAACGAATGCTGTATTTGAAGATCAGAAGCTACAAGCTGGATGACAAATGAGTGTGGATATGCAACGTTGAAAGCACCTAAATGTAATTTTTGCCTCAAAGGTACGCTGTTGTGACACTAAGTACACATAAGAAGAAATCCAAATGAGTCATAAGATATATTTATTTGGATATCCGACAGATTATAGTACTACCTGAAGAATGTACTTCAACTTTCATAAACAAAATGAATCAGAACCTGTCAAGAATTTTTTACTAAACAGTTTTGCATTACTGTTTTAATTTTTCATGTGCAAAAAATGCTATTTATAGAATTTACTTTGTAAAAATAGGTCAGCTCCGGCTAATTTGTCAGCTGATACATTTTGAAGAGATATTTAAAGTTTTTAAGATTTTTTTATGATACTTCACTAAGAGAAGCAAAGTCTGTTACATTTCCAGATGTTTATAATATAGTGGTATGATTATGAAAGACTAAAATAAAAATAAGGCGTTAAAATCCTTAGAGAAAAATACTCTAAGTAATTTGAACTGAAATATTCTTAAAAACCCAAATAATGGACTGAATCAAGTAGAAGGGAGGGAAATACAGCAAAATTAAAATAAAACCGCAGGAAACAAGTAAAATACAGAATCATACAGGACTGATGACAGCTAGAACAAGTGTGCACCCAAGACCCCATATGGGGTTTCTCTGTTTCTGTCTTTTATGGTAGCACCAGGAGAGCTACTGAGGAGCAGCTGGCTCATTTCTGTCTGCAGCCCAGTAGGGTTGCTGATAATTTCTGTAATCCTTATGTGGGGTGCTAAGGAGGAGAGATATTGCTGCAATCCTGCTTTCCTGAGCAAGCATTTGTGCATATATAAGAAGGGGAATATGATACCTCCAGTTTCTCCTCCTGTGTGTTTCTCCTGCTTCTTGTGTGTCCTTTTTTTCCATGCAGCTTGTTATCAAGTTTATTGTCAAGGGATAACTCGGGCTACTTTGTCACCTGCACAGAACAGAGCACATTTAACAGCTGTATTAGCTTTCCACATAATCACCTTTCTCCAATTTGGGAGAAGTCAGGAATACAGTAGACTGGAAATGTTTCTTCCCATGACATGTTTTCGAAGGAAAATATTGATTTGTCAAACCTGAAGGCTTTCATACAGATGCATATTTATTTCAGTGAAAGTTTTGTTCGGAAATTTTCAAAAGAACAAATATGGATAGCTAGAACTTGATGTTCAGTTGAATTGATTGAGAGAAAGAGAGTGTCGGTTCATATCTTTGCCTAATGCATAATCAGCTGATTCAGGAATGAGTCCCCTAATGACTTCAAGACAAGACTTACTTCAGAAGAGGGTTTTCATTTCAGTGAAAAATTAAATTAAAGCAACAACTTAAAACCTCATATTTTTGTAGGTTGGATTTGTGGTGCTCCTATACTACTGGTTCATTCCAAAATAAAGGTTTATCATCTTAAAAAGAAGAAAGAAAGCATTGTTAATACATACTTGAAAGTTTTTTAATATATTTTAATATATTTTCCTTGTATTTTACTACTTTACCAGGTGAATTATTTCCTCTTCAAACCTCCTCAGTGCAGAGCAGATGTTAAGATTAACTGCTGTGGTATTGTTAGAAAAAAAGAAAGGGTGCCTTGCTTTTGCACAATATTAAATTATTTTTGCAAGGTAAATTCTAGGAGAGTGACATTTGGTGTCAACACTGTGTAAACAATAGCTGCCCTGCAATTGCTAATCTATTTCCTTCATTACTGCTGATGTCTTGAAACCCGCAGAACACCAGAACTGACAGAAAAACAACCCATTTCCTCCCAGCTTTCCTG